>NC_046362.1:30506557-30593054 GCF_011125445.2 Fundulus heteroclitus | reverse complement strand
TCTGCTGAACTTCAGACTTACACATGTGGTGTTCCTTTTTAATTTCTAAATAAGTAGCAATATGCATTTGTGCTTATCTCTACTGATACGCTGCCACAACGGCTCTGTGATAACAGAATTTAGCTGTGCTGATTTGGCAAAGCCATTGACTATAAAGACTGGATACAAAGACAATTAGAGATTTTTTTAAGAAAACAAAGTGATGGCCAGGGTTGAAAGTAGGACAGTGGGGTGGTGAGACAGGAAACTTAAAAGGAACTGTTACAAAAATTGTGGTTAGCCTGGCTGCCTCACTGTGACTTATGGTGTATAATTATATATATTTTTTTCTCTGTTTGGAAACTTGAGTCTTGCAGAAAGCCCAGTTTTGTGGCTAAAGTGGTGGAGTTTTGTTTTTCTTTTTTTTTCTTTAGAGGTCGTCTGAATCTTCTGGTTATCACACTTTTTTCTGCGTTAACGTCATAGTGCTGTGCATCAAGTGATGTAGTAAGTTATCATGATGTCATTAGACTTCATGTCACAATGACCTGTTTACCAGTTTTTTTTGTTGTTTTTAGTACAGTCTTCTTTCTGAATGATATTAAATGCTGAGTCGCCATGTCTGTCTCCCCGTTGCTGCCGATGACTACCATTCATGGTATCAAATTAGACATTAAATGTTGTGAAATATTGTGTTAAACTACCGTCATTCAGTATCTATATATTTTAGCAATGGCACAATATAGAAGGAATAGGGTTATCAAGATAGTAAGATTTCAAACTTTCGAAAAAATAGTTGTTACTTCATTACATTTTTTTAAATTTCTTTGAAGCACGCTTTTTTTTCTAGTTAAGAACAAAAAATATGTCTAATTACAATTAGGGCTGGGCAACATATTGGTTCAAAAAATATTGTGATTTTGTTTTTTAACAGATATAAGTCTATATAGTTATAGTTATACCTTTATGTATTCCAGTAGGTTATTTTTCTTCTGTTTCTCATATTTATCTACAGCTGTTTGTTAAAAAATGTGCCTCTGAGACAGAAAGCTATGATTTAGCAATGTTTTTTTATAATTACTTTACCCATCAAGATACATATTGTATATCAGCATTCAGCCTAAAAATATCGAGATATTATTTTTGGACCATATTGCCCAGCCCGAATTACATGATGGATATCTTAACTTTCTTAGTTAGCGCAAAACCAATAAGTAGGAGAAAATTTATCCCTCTTTTAAGGAAAAAAATTAAAACATTAATTTCCCTTTTTGACAAAAATGGCAGACAAGACGTCTAAGTGTTAATATCCTCAATGGGAGTGTTTACCTTTGATTTATTCGTGCAATTATCTTAATGATGGCTTATCTTCGGTGTGGCATTGTGCGCTATAATTTGCTTGTCAAATTGCAGTTTAGAAAACGAAATTTTACGACGGAGGGACAAACAAAGGATCCTTCTATACTAACATGGATGTGGCACATGCAAAAACATTTATTACAGTGTAAATAAGGATCTGGTTAATGCAAATCTATACTCTGTACAACTTCTGTCTTTCTGGTAATTTCAGTCATTGGGTTGTTTCTGTCCATGAAGCTAATATTCAACCAGAGGTTGACTACTCCATTGTTGCAGATACAGGAGCATTACTGGCCCTTTTACGTTGCTCTCAACCGCCTGTGTCTCTTGCAGCGTTGGCTCACGGTGTTATCAAGCTGGCATGTACTATCCTTTTTCATTTTGTTTCTTTACTATCAGTCTGCTCAAGGATCCCGGGACTGGTAGAGCCACTGCCCAACCTACTTTTGATTATCAAACATGTAAAATAAAATTTAGCTCTTGTTTATTTAGGAGAGGGATGGGGACAAGGAGGGGTTTAGAGAGGTGTATCGGGACAGATAATGTCCGGAATCACCTGTTGTGTGGAATCAGCGGTAGGTGGTCTATTTATAGCTCTTGTTCGTTGTTGCTTATTTGTTACCCGAATAAGAGACTTCACAGTCAAAAACAAATGCAATAGACCATAGGGTTGGACGATAATTCAATAACAATATAAATCGATCGATAGATGTATACCAATGATAGGTATCAATGATAGGGTCAATAAAAACGTTCAACAGAACGTTTTTATTTACCCTTTTTTTTTCCCTTTATGCATTCTAGCTGTGTAGGTTAATACTACAGTCACTACATCCTCGCTACCAATCACAAACACACCCAGATACGCTCTGTCCCACAGCTCCGCCCCCTTCAAAGAATTCAGAGAGCAAGCGTTCTTTTTTTTCTTTTCTGTTTTTTAAAGGACTTGCAGTTATGGTAAAAAGTTGGTTGAATAAAGGGTTGAAAACAGAGCTGCTGGACCGCCTCCAGGTGGGCCCACAGAAAGTTGCAAGTGTGGTTTTTCGGCCGGAGACACTAGGGGGAAATGACGGACCCTTTAGTGGTCTCATAAACACTTAGATTACCATCACAGGGATTTAGAACGGGCTACATTATGGTAAAAAATGTTAGTTAGTGGGGGCTTTACGTTTCTAGTTTTTTTTTTTTTATGTGCAATAGTGTATGGCAGCAACAGCATCATTCTCCAATGAGAGAGCAATACATTATTGTATATAAAAATTGTATTGGCTGATTGTGTCATATGATGTACACAAAACTTTCCCCACACGAATGCTAGCCACCTGCCGCTGCTTACGACCGTTACTTCGTCACCCGAGGCGGCGGCGATGGTCCAGGGCTGTCGGTGTCTGGTACAGCGGCAAACCAGCTGACTGCGGGAACAGCAGACCTCTTCCCCAGGGGGTTCACGGTCAGTGACGGGTGAAGTGGCAGCAGCTGCAGTTCCCTCACCTTTCACTGGCATTGTGCAGAAAAATGTGTTTTTGTTGTTGTTTTATTTATTACTTCAGTGGCATCGTAGCACACAGGGATGCTTTTAGGATAAGCAGGAACTTCATCCAGACACTCCTGGAAAAGTTAGAGCAGGGTGAGTTTCTTTTTAAACAGCTTTTTTTTATTCTCTTAATAACCTATTGTGTTAGCTGTAGTATAACAATCACAAGTCAAAATAAATAAGGTGTGTGTGCTTGAACGTCAGAACAGAAGGAAAACAAATATACGGTAGCCTGACTGTTACGTACAACATCTATGGCAGCCACGTTTGTCACGCACAGGGACCACAGCTTATGAGAAAGCAAGATATTCTGGTGTCTAAAATATGCTTTAGCTTGTCATGTGACGCAAATCAGTTGTGTGATCCGGGGAGTGTTTTCTGTGCGTGTGTGTGTGTGTTGGGTGGCGGCATTGTCAGTTTTGCCTGACAGGCCCGACCAATTTGAAATGTGTTCCGCGGTCCTTGCTTCATGGGTACCTGGAACAATGCTTGGCTCAGGTCTGCTCTGCATGCCTAGAACCAGAACCAGACATGGAGAAGCAGCATTTAGTTCTCATGCTCCACTTATCTGGAACAAACTCCCAGAGGACAATAAAGTGATGAAACCCTGCGTTCATTTATATCAAGGTTAAAAACCTATTTGGTTAGAGTTGCCTTTTTAAATGTAAATTTTCTGCTTAAATTGTTGTAGTTCACTGAAACATCATTGTAGTCCAATTCCTGGCACTTTTATAGTATAGTATATAGCACTTTTCTTTCCTTATGTTCCGTTCATGTACAGCACCTTTGAATTGTTCCTGAAATGTGCTAAACCTGCCTCGTCTTTTATGTTTGCCTTGACAGCTAAAGAGGTTAGCATATTTTTTTTTTATTTTTATTTTTTTTGGCTGTTGTATTCGCCATGTTGGAGTTCAAAACGTCCAGGAGCAGCTGGTTGTTTTTGTCAGGTGAGGCTGCAGGAGGGGAGGGGCCGAGTGTCTCAGGAATGTCAGCGCTGCAGCTGGAAGAGGTGGGACAATTTGGGCAAATGAAATGGCTTAGTTTGAAGGCTGCAGCTTTTTTTTTTTGTTTTGCTTTGTACACAGATTTAATGAAGAGGGAAAAAATATTCAAATAATTGGGCAGATTCTGATCTCTGGCTGATTCAGTGCTTCATCTCTCCATTTATTTTTATTTTTATCAGCAATGTAACAGCAAACTGAACTTCACATGCAAAGTAAATCTCTCACATAAAGAAATAGCTGAATTTCTGAATTGCTAATAGTTCCAGCGGCTTCTGAACTGCTCTCATTTTGTTTTTATAGCATTTCCATGCTACAGACGTGGTGGACATCCCTTCTTTCTGCTGTAGTTGGAGAGTTTTGGATAGGCGACCAGTAATTTTAAATCAAAAACGGGATTTGTGGGCGCTTGACCCATGTACGGAGGCCTCAGTCCTCAACACGGCCGACCCAGGTTCGATTCCGACCCACGGTCCTTTGCCACATGTCTCTTCCCCTGTCTAGTACCTCCTTTCCCGTTAGCCCACTATACGAAAATCAAGCCACTAGTAAAAACCTAAAAAAAAACAACAAATAAAAACAGGATTCGTGAATGAAGGTTGAAGATTTAGGCCCACTGTCGGAAAGGCAATTGTTTGATTGCCACCAGTAAGCAATCACAACTACAAAGTTAAACGAGGCGTAATGTTTCCCTGATACGGAGAGTCTGATAAGACTTCATTCTAGGCCATATGCTGATTCTTCCCAAGTTAGAGACCAGCTCTAACCCTTTGTACACATACACGCAGGGTGGGATGACTCTGCAAATTTGATCAAGATAAACTCATTAACTTGTGCCATGGCTTATGATGTAAAGGTTCTTTTACAGGCTGGTTTGATTGCTGGAGTTGAGGTGCTAAATGGTCTCACAAACAGTTTTTGATTTATCGCATAAGGGTTAGTATTTGTCTAAAAGCTTTTGCTCTATTCACTTGTTTATTATTCAACATTTTACTATTTCCTTCTTGCCAATAAATCTGAGATCAATAATCCTGCAGTCCGAATCTGTGAGTGGCCCTATGCTTTTAAAAGAAGTCTTTATTTTGGATAGGGGTCTGCAGCCTAAGGATGGGCACCTTTCACATTTGAACCGATACAGTACAGATACCTGGTATCGGTACTCAAGGTACCTAGTTCCGGTACTTTTGTGTGCTTATCTGGTAATAAATGTTTGTTTATTAATAAAATCTAAGTTTTTCAATTGAACATATTTATTTCTCACTATATAAACTTGTTTGGATGCACAAATTAATTTTCATTTATTGCCTGAATCCACACCACATAAAACAAATTTTTTACCAAAACAACATTTATCAGAGGCACAAGAAGCGATTCAAGCTGTGTGTAAATCAAATTTAGGAAATTATTTTAGTGCAATTGTTTCAGAGAAAAGAAAAACTATATTCTAAACATATTTTATCCTGCTTTGTAATTCAGGGCAGGATAAATACATTTCCAATGTGGAAAGGGAGAGGCTCTCCTCTCTGTTCTCACTACAGGCAGGTTTCAGGACAAGGCAGTAGCTACCTGTGAGACAACTGCTTTTACGGGAAGTCACCAATAATGCAGTAGAAAGTTGCTAGATTTTTTGCCAGTCCCTTTTTTGAAAAGATTTTGCTGGATGGGTCCTAAAAGTCGCTAAATATAGTGAGAAATTCGCTAAGTTGGCAGCAGTGACCAGGTGCTTCGTCAGATTAGAAGTATTCCTGCTGCTAGTCTTGTACTTCGCGTCACAAATGCCGTGCACAGAATCTCCAGCGCCGCCATATTTTGCAGCTCATTCCATCAGCCATGCTTGCTTTGTTGACTGGACCAGCAGCTACTACTGTCTTTATGCTCTTGTGTGTGCATTGCTCTGTTCGTGTTCAGCATGTAAAATCACCCACTCTTCCACTCCCTCAGGTTCACACTGATGTGTTTAGGTACCGAAACATGGTACAGTTTGATTTTTACTTTAATTGGTACTCTATTGTACCGACGGGATTTGGTTGGTACCTATAAAAGTACAGAATTTAGTAACCATCCCCACTGCTACCTTTACGAGGCTAAGAGCCGTTTTAAAATAATTTTGCTCATTTAGAACTGCAAATACAAGACCTTTTTGAAAAATCTCTTCATAATATCTATGATGTGAAAGTTGGCATTTTTAATTCCTATTTTTAAGTTTTCAAATCAAGAAAAACAAAACTTTTACAAAAAGGATAGACACATTTTCCTCCATTGAATGTTGATATGTGTGTATTATGTAAAAAAGGCCCTTAGTTTCCCCCTGATTATAAGAAAAATAGATCTAAACAACTTTACTGGTACTTTTAGTGTCATTCTGTTGGGGAAATTCAATGCAAGTTTAAAAAAGTCCAATAAAAACGGCATTTGGTATCATCGCTATATAAATATGAAAACATTTGTTTTTTTTTAGTCATTTGTAGCTAAAGTTATTCAGAGCCCTTGTGATTCATTCCAGAGCTGCAGGTCGCAGAATCCTGATGTAGGACATTGTTCACCTGCTCCAAGTTGGGTCAAACCCTTATCCTTGCAAAAATATTTATTCTTCCTGTGGTGTTGCACTTTCATGTTGGCAACATCCTATAATCTAGTGCGCATCAAGCTTCGCTCATCATACATTATACAATTCTATGCCATTTTTGCTTATATTTGTTTTGGAGTAATTTAAACCATGTATAGAGTTTGAAATGTGTCCAAATTCCCCACGATTGGCTCCAATCGATGGTCGGCAGGACGGATACTGAAAAATCTGAGTTTTGTTTATTCGGTGCCGAAGAGCAGGTAGGACGGCCTCGACCTTTTGTTCAAAAAGTGACTTGTGGAAAAATTTTCTGCTATTCCTTAAACCCTTTGCTGCGTAGAAGAAATCTTAAAGCAAATACTCAGACACACCCAGCACATTATTTTTAATTAGTTAACCCATGCAGACAAAATTTTGTATAGAGCTCTAAAATGAAATATTAGTTGTGCATCTGGTAGATTTGCTTACGTTTAAACAATGCTTTACGCAGCATCAAATAGTGACTCATCCAAAAACACTCCAGGCAAGTGAAAAAAGTGTATATTTAGATTTTTTTTTTTAATAAAGTTAAGTTTTATTCCACTTCTTCTGTTTTCAGATGAATTGAGTTTTGTTGCCTGGTCATGGCTTTAGGCTGTTCATTTCTGTGAAGTCTTTGCATAGTCCTATTGAATAGGTGTATGAATAAAGGGCATTTGCCTTGGGGGAAGTGAATAGTCTGAAGTAGTGCCTTGCCATTGGGCTGGGGTCCCGCGGCATCCCAACGCAAATCAACCAGGGCTGGAGCAGCGGCTTTTAATATTAATGCGGATAGGAGCAGGGAGCTAGACACCATATCGCAGAGTTGTTAATAGGGAAACCAAGGCCGGATAAAAAGAAATTGTATAATGGAATAATATAATCCTAACATTGAAAACATTTTCAAATTAAAAAATGGATAAAAAGCAAATCAGATCTCTTTAAAAAAAAAAGAAAAAAAGTTGCCCAAGTTAATCCAAGGATGAAAGAAAATGGGATTTTTAGAGCGTGGGCTTTGAAATGGCTGCAAAGCCACCAGGCTGAAAGCCCAATGAAGGCTGGCGGATTGGGAGAGAAAAATTCTCCTCCAGTCCAAAGTCCGTTGATGAAGGGTACGTCAGCGCCCGACGCCCGGACAACCCGTCCCCAAGGCCGCGTGAGGACGTTTCACACAGACTCAGATTTCCTGCCCTGCCGAGTCCACGGTGCACCATCAGAGGAAGATGTGTGCAGGTTTTAGAAGAATTTTTACCCTGAATCATCAGTTTGTTTTTTTTTTTGTTTGTTTTTTTTAAAATAAATTTTCTTATTTTTGGCCTCGGTTTACAGGAAGAATTTGTCATTCAAAGTGGAGAGAGTTTTGCTGGATACCTTTTTATTTATACTGCTCTAGTTTAACCGGTGTAAGACATTGAGTGAAATGAATTGTGGAGGGTATTAATTGAATGAAATCGGGCGGCAGCGAAAGAGACAGACTGTAGGAGAGGGTGGCAATGGTCAGAGGCTCATCAGTGGAGGGTGAGATTTACAAAATAGTCCCTGAACTGTGCTTGAAGGTCAAAATAACATAATCTTTAATCTGAGGGAGCAATAATTGAAAGAGTGGCATTTTATTGGACCAATATGACGAATCTCTATTTGCTTCGCCCGCCAGTGGCTTTAATTCTGCTTGGCTGACGGGGGTCAGTGTGGCGTTTTGCAGTCTCTTTATTAAGATCCTTTTTTGTTTCCTCATCTGTGGCCGTGTAGCGCGTCTTTCGCTTCCGTGGCTGTAATCCATCTCCTCCCTGTTTGCTTTGATTGCTGTGCAGATGTTACCTTGTGTTTCTAATTGACTTTACAAGCAGTCGCGTAATTTGGCCCAGAACACCATGAAAATGGCTTATTTCTAAGAAGTGGGGGGGAAACTGCACCTAGGCTCCATAGTTCTTCCAGATATGTTGAACATTTGACTGATATCACAATAGTTTCCTGAGTGAATTAATTTGTGGACACTCGCTATCGATAGCAGTTGTTTTCCACCATTGTGAAATCGGCAGAAATGTGGACGACGTCAATGGTTGGAGTGGAAGCAGGCCTCTAGCTGTGATCTTTCCTCGCTTCGTTAGCAGGTTCCTTGGCTGCCTCCTGGATGTCTGCGTGGGCGTGGAACAGGGAGAAAGAGCCGAGTGTCTTGCTGACTCACTGATGAGGTAGAAAGTAGGTGGTGGATGGAAATTCAGGCTGGCTGGTTTGAGACCAGAGAGACTTGAGTGACCCAGTTTCCACTCCAGCATTAGTTCCTTTCAGTGTTCAATCATGATGACATCGTGCCCCCCCCCCCCACCCTCCAGATCATTGCTTTTTTTTCCCCTGTAGTGGAGCTCACAGGTCTTGTGTTGTGTGTTAACAGCCTGTGTTTTTTTTATACCTTTTATGCACTTGTTTATGCTAAGATTTTTTTTTATTTATTTAATTTTTTTATTTTTTTCCCAACTGTGGTAAACCTTTTTCCTGGATAAATAAAGACAGGTGCAACGTTGAAATATTGATTTACACTACAGCTAGTAGAGCAGGTTATCGTTCAGCAGTATGGTTCCTGACATTCTTGGCAGAGACGTGTCGTTCCTGATAACCTTTATACGCTGAGAAATGCACTTTTTGCAATGTTTTAAAGTGGTCCTCCTGACCAGTAGCTCTTCAAACTTACTGAAGGTCTCTTGTAATTAGCTTTAGCTCCGTTTGTCAGTTCATTCTGACCATTTTCAAATTAAGTTTTTATTTTTTTTTTAAGCCATTTAACTCTGACCTGTTAATCTGAGGTAAAAGGCCTGTGCAAACCGTTGATCTGGTCTGCTTTAAACAATTACAACTGTAACATGTTAAAATTGTTGGGGGGATTTACACTTTTATTTATCTATTTAATAAATTTTTTAACAGTGTCCTGTCTGGCAATGTGGCAATAAGAATTGTTGTCTTAATGCCAAAAGAGCCCAAAAGATTTTACTTTCACAAGTGGAGTAGTACAGCTTTTGCCATAGTGCTCTGCTTGATTTATGCATGTAAATAGTTTTATTATAATTCATTCATGGAGTATTTCATAATATATGGACACTACAATGAGAAAATAAAAGAGGAAGAGGGAAAAACAAGAAAGAAAAAGTTAAAGAAAGAGGAGATAAAAGGGAGAGAATAATAAAACTTATGATGAGAAAACTTACACTTTATTTTGCACAGTGATTTTTACTACTACGATGGATCCTTTTTAAATACAGATTTAATTTGTTCAAGCAGGCAGTTTGTTTTCTTGAAAACTTGTTTTCAGACCCAATAAAAATAATGGAAATTAGATTAATTTTTTTCTCTAGTGCTCTCTACTACCCACACCCAAAAGATACACAGCAAAGTCATTTTCAGCATAAAAGTGCTGCTCCTTTATTCAGGGATAGAAACAACAAATCATTCCAACTTTCAATTAGACTGGATGCCCTTCCTGGCGTAATGTTTTTTATTTTTATTTTTTTTTTTTACATAAGAGTGATTAATCTTTTACCATTGCTAGCAGTATTATATGGTGACATGTTGAAACTATAACCAATAAGCTCAAATTACCACACTTTGTCTGGGACAGCAACCTGTTTTATATGAAGGAGAGTCACATGTTTTAGTTTTTAATTTAATGAAAGAGCCCTGGGTGTTTCTCTCTTCTAGCTCGCTCTGCACTGAGCTCAGAAACCCGACACGACAACAATAAATTTTGGCCTCACTGGCCTTCCATATTTAACTGCCTACAAACGTCTGCAGAATGGCGTCACAATTAGAGAGCGCAGGAATTACTCGCTCCTGTGTTACACTTTTAAAATGACTCAAACATACTAAGACAAGACTAACTTAATGTTTTCTGTTTCCAAAACCGGCAGATCTAGCACCATCTGTCTATTATGAGAAATATTTTTATAGTTGGAGCCTCTTTGCTTTTTCTGTGATTATTTATATGTCACTGACAGCTTTCCAAGAGAAGCTGGTTTTGTCATCATATTGAGGAAGATGACAAGTTTTTGCCTTGAAAGTTTCAGTAAGCTCTTAAGTAATTGTATAGACTCACAATAACTGCTCAGATTATTTATTTTGAATGTTTTTTTTTATTTTATTTTACAGTAACTGATTGCCTTTTGGACTTTCTTTTCCTCTTTTCAGAGGCAGACGGGTCAGACCAGCTGTTTAAGGATCAGGTCATATTAAGGCAAACCGCATCAAAGCGGATGAAACTAGGTCAGACTGAATCAAACCCGACTCGGAGCAGATCAAAACGGAGCGGACCAGACTGATCCAGGCGACACCAGGCGCGTCCAGGAAGCCTGTTCAAGTTTCCTTTCCAGGTATCTAAAGCAGCTCTGTTTCCCACCTCTTATTGGTTCCCATCAAATGATAATCCAGGTGAGGTTTCATGAAACGCATACCTACCGTATTTTTCGGACTATAAGGGGCACTTAAAGTCCTTGAATTTTCTCAAATTGATGGTGCGTCTTATAGTCATACTTGTGGTTACTGACCAGTTTTATGTGGTACAATGAAATCAAAACTCTGTTATGTGTAAGTACGACTTTGGTAAGCCACGAATCCGCTCCGTTCAATGGATATTCAGAGCATTACGGTACACTGTGTCACTACCTGATAGGACCTCTAAGCTGTCTACCAGACTGCCTGACTGTAACGTCGAAACTAGAAGTGCATTCATGTAAGGCAGTCCGCGCTCGGAGTACGCGCTAGCAACAATAGACTCATCCATCCATCCATTTTCTTACTTGCTTTATCCTTGATGGGGTCGCGAGGGGTGCTGGTGCCTATCTCCTGCATTTCAGCAACAATAGATAAAGTAAGTTAATTCAATATAGATAGTTATTTTGGCCTTACGTTGGAAACAGGGCAGTGTCGTCCAACTACTCTGTCCTCCCTACAGAGACGGATAGCCCTCCCTCTCAGGAGAAAGCCGTGTACGGTGACCAGATTTGATTTCTCTAATGAAAACCGGGGACGTCTCTGATTTTGTTAAGTGCAGAATCTCTGCATGGGGGTTGGTTTGTTTTGTCTGAACTGCAACGCTGACAGGGTGTGAGAAGGCGCATTCAG
Organism: Fundulus heteroclitus; assembly: GCF_011125445.2. Classification (NCBI taxonomy): domain Eukaryota; kingdom Metazoa; phylum Chordata; class Actinopteri; order Cyprinodontiformes; family Fundulidae; genus Fundulus; species Fundulus heteroclitus. The sequence continues at coordinate 30,581,488 of NC_046362.1, read as the reverse complement.
CAAAGGTCTTCTGCGTCGGGACAGCGACAGGACCTGGTAAATACCTCTGGTCGCACTAAACTTTTTTCACCACATCATGATACTCTGAAATTGGGGTGAGGTTTGCCGGGGACAGGTCATCTAAAACAGGGACTGTACTCGGAAGTCGGGAACGTCTGATCACCCTACTGGCGGGGCAGAGTGATATTACACACTTGGGAAGAATATGTAATGCGCCTTATAATTCGCTGTCTTACGGTAACTGTCCTAGTTTGTCAGTTTTAAAGGTATACTATGCAACCGGGGTTGATTTTCCAGCAAGGCTCCCCCCAGAGGGCGAAAGTAAAAGTGCACTGTCATAAAGATGCTCAGCTGTTCTGGTTTCTCCGTCAAGCCAAACTCACGCTACCGCCTCGCCGTCATTCAAAAAAAAAAAATAAAAAAAATAATAATAATAATAATAATAATAATAAAAAAGCACTCGATATGCTTGCATGTTTATTTGACGTTAACTCGCGGTTCTTTGTTGTTGCGTTCGCGCGTGCATATAGTGAATGGCAGGGAAAAAACACATGGAGTTCTCGCCGTAAAGCGAGACCGAGTCTCGCGGCCTTCCACGAGACTTATGAGCCTGTGGGTGCGGGCCGAGGGCTCTTGCAATTGCAAGTGCGGTATTTCCCCCACAGACCACCAGAGCGGCCGAGAAAACCTTTGTACGACCTGAAATGACTCATTTAATCATCCAAAACGGTATGGAACACATTAATTAACTGAAAAATGTTGCATAGTATGTCTTTAAAGCTTTATGAATTACCGTTTCTTTGTCACTGGCTGAATAATTTGACACAATATTCTTGAATGTAGCTCATAGGAGTTATTGGCTCCTGGTCATTCAGGGGTTTAAAAAATATAAAACATTTAGGCGATTTTGAGTAGTGTCATTTTTGTCTGTGTGGTTATTCGTCCAGACAGGTTGTCATATTCAGCTGGATCACAAAACACAAATGGGCTAAGAGTTTACCATGCATGTCTTCAATGGTGCATGACCTTGAGTTGCTGTAAAAAGAAAGTACGCTCTCTTTTAATGCATAGATTTTAAAAAATGAGCAACAAGAGTATTTCTTTTGCAATCCAAATATACATCTGATCAAATATGAACATTCAGCTGTACGTTAATTCAATACTGCAGAGAATTACGAAAATCATCTCAAAGATCCATCTGTTGCTGTCCGACCGGGAGTCCATCGTCATGGCTGCTCATTTAGGTTTGCAAAGCGATTGATTACTTAACTTACTAAATAAAAGTGGGATTCTGCAGACATTGGTCAGCTTCCTGCCGCTGGTTGTCCTTTGAGTACTGGCATGTCTGACTGAGGAGCATGAATGTAAACATGACCTCTTCCTAAATCTGTAAAGGTCTTTAACCGGGTGAAAACGTACCACATTTCCTGTCTGAAGAAATTACAAGAGATGCTTTTGTGTGTGTTCACAGTTGAGGGCTCAAGAGTGGATGGAAGGAGATGATTTTAATACAGAGGCTGTGATGAACATCTGTGGTGAGTGAGACCTTTTTAAATGTTGTCTTTTAGCTGTGAAACTCCTAACTCAGCCGTATTTTAAGCAGTCTTTAGACTGCGTGTTCTATTCAGATTGTGCAGTAGCCACCTGCAGATATTTCCATAGAGACTCGTTATGACCTCAGCAATTGATTCTTATTTTGAGATTTATCCGTCAGAACAAACATGACTAGCCCTGCACACGCGGCGGTTTATTAGTCAGCTATCTGCTCACAATTGTGAACTCTCACTCACGGCAACTCATCACTCCAGTGAAATTATTGCTGTGGTGGTCTGACTCACCTATGCATAATTAACTTTTTCTCTGCCTGACTTGCGTGCAATGTGGACAATGTGTCGAGGCTCGAATCGCTAAAAGGTTTTATGATGTTTGCACTTGGTAAATCGCAGCAGATTGGAGATTACGCATTTGTTCAATTCAAATTCGCCCTGCCAACCAATTTTGCAGTGTGCCCACACGTAACTGAGGTTTCATGCATAGATCTAGACGACAAACTGCTGATTTTTATGTAAATTACCGCCTCTGCAAAAAGTACCTAAACCTCAATTATCAGGGGTTTTTTCGTCAGAGGTTCTCAGCAACTCTGCAGAGTTGAACTCTGAAAAGAGAGCTTCCGCATTTATAATGGTGGATCTCGATAAATGTAACTTTTTTAACAATTTAATAATTAAATTGAAAAAAAGTGAAACTCTGAAGTTGTAGAGAACGTCTTCAAGTGTTTTCTGGTAATTTGGATTATTATGGCTTATAGGTAATAAAAGCCCAGTAAGCTGTTTCTCAGAAAATTTGAATATTGTACCACTTATTACAAAAAGGGAAATTTTAAGAACTATTGGCCTACTAAAATGTTTGTACAAATAATGTACAGTATATGCACTCAATACGTTGCATGAATTATGAGAGTGCCATTTTTCACAATACATCTGATTTATGATTTTTATCGTTTTTCTTTTCTTAATAACAGACAAACTAGAAACAACAAGGAAATCATTCAAATAAACTTTTTTTTTATTTGACTAAAAAAATAACAAACCTAGATGAATTTCCCTACCGGGCTTGAAGTGCAAACCTTAAAATAAGACAAATAAAAGGTTCCACTTGAACAAAGATGATTGTCCCTATTGTGATTAATAGTGCAATAACTTGCCTTCTCACAAAATTCATACAGCGGCTGCCTGTGAGACAGTGCTGAGGGAATAGGCAGACACCACACAGCTCCAGCAGTTGGCGAGAGACAGTAACGGTAGATGGATTGCTGCTTTCACATGAAGCTGCTAAATCGGCAAAAACACAGAGAACAGTCACTAGATTAGTTTCTAATTGCTTTTTTGAATACAAGTTGCTAGAGAGGTCAGAAAAGTCCCCAATGTGAGTCGCTAAGTAGGAAACACTGGACTGTTGTCTCTAGTTTTCCTTCTCTACTGAGAGAAACGCGGCGCAGTAGCCACCAGTAGCTTCATTCACTAGCAGCTTCGCAGCGAGGCAGACAGGAGCCAGAGGAGTTGGTTTTTCAAAATTAAGTAAATGTTAACACTTCATGATATTTAAATTCATTTTATCTCTGAGTATGATTAGAATAAATAATGTAGGATTATGTAGGCCATAACATGGGCAAAAAAATAACATTTCTGTTCCAGAAATCCATATTTCTGTTGGTCTTATCTAATAATCAAGTTTAGGTTTTCATTAGCTGTGAGCCATGACCACCAACATCAATAAAAACAAACACTTAAAAAAATCGCTTTGCCTAATGGATCCATTTAATGTGCAACGTTCACATTTTGAATTAAATGCGTGACATAAATACACATTTCAATCATGCTCTGTTTCTTTGAGGTGCAGCTGCTGTTAAGTTTCTTCCACTGATTATACCGTTGCATGTTACCTCTGTGTAATATACAAACCTCCTAACGCTTTATGATTCCAGAACAGATGGCGATTTACATGCAAGGGAATCAGATGCAGAACAAAAAACAAACAAAAAAACATGCAATATTTGGTGCTAAAAGCAGCCACAGCTCTTTATGGGTTCCTCCGCACGCGTACATGAAAAACTACATGAGCTGCAACATTCATTTAAGCTTTTCAAATCGTTTCGTGGTTGTTTTACAAATGTCGATAAGACTGACTCCTCCTGCTGCTGTATATTTTAAAATGCAAGCAAAGACCATGTTGTTCTAACTCCGTCCGTCTGCTACTCAGATGACCTGATGGCAGACCAGCGGATGGACATCTCGTCTACAATGACTGACTTCATGTCCCCCAGTTCCACTGACCTCATCTCCAGCTCCATCAGCACGCCTGGCATGGACTACAACCGCAAGAGGAAAGGCAGCAGTACAGACTACCAGTAAGGACACAAAGACGACAGTTTTATCTATTTTATTTAACTTAAACCCACACAGTTAACGTGAAAAGTTCCAATTAGGGGATGAAGAAGTTACACAGTTGCGGTTTCCTCGCCAAGGTTTGTTGTTACATAGACAAAAAAAAGGGAAAAGTGTTACAAATCAAGGTAAAAATAAGAGAAATGGACAGTTAAGAATGAGCTGAAACATATTTCTGTCCCATTAGTATCAGATCTGCATCTTATTTAACACAAGCACCATTAAACACTAGCAGCCAGTGTTTCATTACACTTCAGACATCGTAAACATTCTCAAATAGTTCTGTTATATAATTATTTCAATCTCTTTTCTATATAACCACACGTACCTCTGCATATATTTCATTAACTTTTTTTTGTATGTATGTCGAACTTAAAATGTCTTCAAAGGGAAACTGAAGTCAAATTCCTTGTTGTATGAAGCAACTCTGCAAATCAAATTGATCGATTCAATCATTTCAGTGGCATAAATTGATTCTTCAATGTGTTTATTTTTTTCAGAATTGATGGCTTCTCATTTGAGTAAGTTCAAACAAAACTCTATTAATAGATCTAGAAAATGTAATTAGTCTTAAATTTAAATATCATTGCATTGAATATTATTGCATGGCAATATTTAATAGAGTGGAAAAGAGAGCCCATGTAACCCACTGAACAAATTTCTGAAGCCTTGTTGCCATTTAAAATGTTTTTGTTGAAGCTAATCTTTCTCCTCCATTTTAGCGACATGGATCCAGATAAGGATAAACTGGGCAGGTAAGACTCTAATAATCACAGTTATACTTCTATCTCAAGGCTGTTGTTTTCCCCCTTGTAAAGTTCCAGCTTATCTCCTTTTAATATTTTAAATGGTTAAATTTATCTTAACGTTATTTAGATTAGTTTATCCATATCGGTGAATGCCTTGTTTGGAATCCAGTATCGGTGAAATGGAAGAAGTGCGTTCGGTAATTTTTGTCTAATTTAAGCACCAACACAAATAGACTGAAGGTAAAGAGAAGGTTTATTGTATGTCAGATCTTTTTATATATTAAACCATTTTCTTGCTCACGTTCAGGCACATTGTACACATTTAAGCATTTTTAGACACTAGACCTCGAGGTCTGAACTTTGAGACCGCTACCCAAGAGCATGTAGATATGTCCCTTAATTTTCCAAAAGGCTGCCAACATTTCCAAATCCATCGTGTTCCATAGCAGCCAGAGGTTGAAAGCTTAAAAGTATCAAATAATATACAAAATATCTTTTGTGCTTCCTCCAATTTCATTTTTAAACCCCACCAATACTGAAAAAAACCTCAGCTACCATTGGCTGTTCGTCCTGCAGTAATGACTTCCTCACTGAAGATTGTTTATTCAGGTTAATTTTCTGTCTTTAGTGTTGATATTCCTCTCTCCTACAACATACTTTTTATTCAAGAAATAGTTTTGTTCATAAAGTTATTTATATAGTGTTTTTATTACTCTATTTCTATTAACAAATAATTTGTACTTTTATTTATTTTTGGTTTTGTTGCAAATGTTTAAAAACTTAAACCAGTCAGTGATCACATTTTTTAACCCTTTTGTTTAATCAAAGAAATAACTTTCGATAATATTATCGATAAAATACCGGACCGATAAGGAGTATCATTAAGAGTAGTAGTATCCATAAATCCTTAACGGTACCCATCCCTACTTATTAGTCACTTTGTCTTCAGGGAGACATATTTAGTCATGTTAGACCTCTTCTGTCGCTGTAACACACTGGTCTGTCACGTTTTGACAGGAGTTGGTTCCTTTCTCAGTTTACCCGAAAATCTCAGATTAAACACTCCATGATTTCTGCAGTTAAATTCAAACACTGTAAATAAAATTTCAAAAAAATGAACTGTACTTCTTGGGTATTTTGTTTGGATAAATACAGCATTGTGAGGACCACACGTGACATTTGGTTTATTAGCTGTTCGAGATGGTTTTAAGTAGACGTGTCAGAGATCGTCCGATATTGTGGACAAATCAATCTTTCCTCTCTGACTTTTTTAGGTTGTCTGATCTAGAGAATCAAGAACTCTTTCTAAGCAGGAAGAATTGGGTGGGGAGGGTATTTTTTCCTGTTGTTATGCAACTTTATTTGTGATTAGAAAAGAATGGGGAGGTTTTATGGGCGACAGTCAATCTTCCATTGACTTTGTTATACCTCATAAAATGAGGTTAGAGAACCTGTTAGGCTTGCTGTAGCCCAAATTCTTCCATCCTCACCTTTCCTCTCTGTACCTTTTTAAGAAACCCTAAAATCTGCTGCATTTTATGCTTGCTTTTTTTTTTTTTTTTTTTTTTTCCTTTTTAACGATCCCTCTTTTCCTTGCAGTGACCACCAGGGCAGGATCAAGAATGCAAGGTACAAGCACTGCTCTTCTTTCTTCTCTCTCCACCATCTAGTCTCTCTTACAGTGATTCAGTGTCACTTGGCTTGATTGAAAACAGAGCTCTCTAGATCTGCTTATAAGGAATTAAAATCCTGTAATGGCACTCCTAATGGTTAATTAGCAGCTGTCTGATGCAGTGTTATTAATGTGAAAGTGTAATTGGCAAGTTGGCCAGTTTCTCTTGTTTCTTTCCTTTCTTACAATTAAGGATGAACTGAATGCCAGACGTTTTTTTTTTTTTTATTATTGTTATATTTTATCTACTTGCTGATTCACAGTAGAAGAAAGGAGCTCTGTGGAGGATTGGTTAATTTCTTTGTCATCAGAGCTACATGCAGGATTTAGTTTCATGAAAACTGTGTTTGCTGCCTTCTACCCTCTAGAGAGGCTCACAGCCAGATCGAGAAACGTCGGAGGGACAAGATGAACAGCTTCATCGACGAGCTGGCGTCTCTCGTCCCCACCTGTAATGCGATGTCCCGCAAACTGGATAAGCTAACGGTCCTGCGTATGGCGGTCCAGCACATGAAAACACTCAGAGGTTAGTAGAGCTGTGCATACAAATCTATACGAAGATTATTATCGATGTTTTTAAAAACAATTTAATATTGATATTCTCGCTTTCAATATACATATACCTCCAAACCCCTAGGGGGCGTTATCACAGAGCGCCATTACTGTTCACAGCGAGGAAGTGCAAGTGAGGCGTATTTGCGGAATGGCCGACAGGGTTTTAGAAGTGCCTTCGTCCCTAAAATCAGACGTTTGGGCACATTTTTGGTTTCTGTGACACGTTAAATGCATTGAACCAAATGCACTTTATTTTCCTGTTAATATATCAGTGTTCAATAAATTGAACATAAATAGAATATTTGGCTGGTTTTGTTGATTGAATGACTTTGAGCATTATTTTTAATTAATAAATATCAATATTTAGTCAAATCAAATCAAGCTGAGCTATATCGAGAATCATATTGTATCGTGAGCTATGTATTGAGAATCTTATCGAATTGGCTCATCCTAGACAATACCCAGCCCTAGAGGTTAGCCTAAACTTCAAGAAAGGTTGGGATGTGGTTTAGAGAGACTTGAGGATTAGCTGAGACTGTTGGGCCTCAGTGAAGTCAAAAGTAGACTCCTAGAACTGAAAAGTGCATAAAAATTGTTAATCTCGACAAATTAGAATGTCATTGTAAAGCGAGTTTATTTTACTCATTTAGTTTGAACAATACACTCTTATAGATTCATTACACACAGTATATATATTTAAAACATTTATTTCTGTTATGATATCCAGTAGACAGTCCTGGGCATCATCCACTAGTATGGCAAGCCACTAAAAGCCTTTTCTAAAGAGTTTGAGTGCTAAATGCAAGCATAATAAGGAAAGGTTAAAGCAAAGCCCATTAGGGGAAGATTCCCCAAGTCAAGGGCATCAGCTGGAGTCAGTGTTTAAAGAGACCCTTGTGTTAAGCCACTCCTAAACCAGAAACAACAGCGGTGTCTTAGCTGAGCTTCTGAGGAATAAACTGGTGTTGCTCAGAGGCCAAAAGTCTTATTTTGTGATTTAAATTAAAGTTTGCATATCATTTGGAAATCAAGATCTGAGTCTGCTGGAAGAGTTGGAGAGGGACAGAATCACAGTTGTTTGGGGCCAAATGAAGATTTAGGGTGCCATCTGCTGGTGTTGCTCCACAGAGTCCAAAGTCAGAGCAGCTGTCTATCAGTAAACTTTAGAGTACTTCATGCTTCCCTCTGCTGACTAACATCAAGAGGCTGGCTTCACTTTTTCATTTTCCAGCATGACAAGGTAACCACCCGCTGTGCCAAAAGTTAGAAATAGCTGCATTTAATGGCCATGGTGTCACCGTGCTTGATTGGAAAGGAAAGTGAAGTGGCCTAACCTAAAGCCCACAGAGAATCTGAAGTATTGTCAACAGGGAGATGAAAGACTGGAAAGTCTTCATTGCAGATGAGCTGAAGGTCACTATGAAAGCTAACTGGGCTTTGTTAAAATCTCAGCAGAGCCACAGGCTGATCTGTGCCATGCCACATTGAATTAATGCTGAGATTCATTTAGAAGAAGCCCCGACCATTAATTAAGTGTTAAACTTTACAGCAGTGGACCTATTAAATGTTAGGTAATATTTTCAACGGCTAGCCTTTAATCTGTGGCGGGTGAATACAACAAAATTAAATGGCATGACCAGCATAAAAACGGGTATTTTCCAAAATAAATATTAACATGTATAAAGTGCATGAAAAATACAACAACAAAAATAAAACCCTGGTTCGGTGGGAGCCCTAAACCTGTTTCTCTGCGGCGAGACGGTCCCATCCAGGGGTAACGGGACACCCAAATGGTCTTGATTATGTCCAGTTTGCTCCTCAGTTTTTCTCTTTCTAATTACAACAATCCTTACATACTTTTAAGGCACCAGCATTGCACAGCCTCTCCTAGAAGTTTGCGACAAACGTCTGTAGTGGCGGGCGGGATCAATTCTTTACCGATAGTTTACGGCGTATGATGCCATCAGTGCCTCTGTTGATATGACTGAGACCGGCACCAAGACTGATCCATAGATGTAACGGAAAGAATCTGGCCATTGTTCTATATGAAACATCATTCAGACTCTGATAATTTAAAAAAAAAAAGGAAATAATATAAGTGACTTACTCTTTCTGTGTGGCCCGGTACCAGTCTGTTGCCCAGAGGTTGGGAACCACAGCTGTACAGTACATGGACATGCTTTTAACTAAGGCCATATTTCAATTTTAAGATTTATTTGAGGGGTCTAATGTAATATTCTAATTTTCTGAAGAAAAAGAGAATATTTTTGGGTTTTCATTTGCTTTAATCCATAATCCTCAGAATTAACATAAATACTGTGTTTAATTCATGTATTTAACATGACTTTTTCTCTTTTTCCACCAATAGAATTATTGAAAGAAAATAATTTTTTAATGATCCAATTTATTTAATGCACCTGTAATTAGTGAATATAATTGTTATCTCCTTGTCTGAGCATCTGGGAAATGTGAAGGTTATTAAGGGGAGTTCTTTCCATGGTGGATCAGGGGATGGAAAATTGGTTATGAAAGCCAGAAAATTCAGCAGCTGGGCAAACAGTCAGCCAGTCCACATTTGTCTGGGCTAATTATTTATCTGCCTTGCCACAAATATGGTACTGTACTGTTTGTAAATAGGTAATTAATTTGTTGGTAGGGTTGATAGAGAAAAAGGGGGTTTCCGCTCTCAATAAGGAAAAAAAAAAAACAACAAAGTTATTGTATGTAAAAGTACTGTTTGAATATTTACTGATGCTCTTGTTTCAGGCGCCGCTAACCCATACACAGAGGCAAACTACAAACCTTCTTTTCTCTCAGATGATGAACTGAAGCATCTGATACTAAGGGTGAGTTGCTGGGGATCCTGCAGCCTTGGATCTGGACCGCCAGTGTTCTCATTCAGAGCTTCAAGCTGCTGTCTCCGTTACAGAGTTGTTCTGTTTATCACGCAGGCTGCTGATGGTTTCCTGTTTGTGGTCGGGTGTGACCGTGGCAAAATCCTCTTTGTTTCCGAATCCGTGTACAAGATTCTGAACTACAGCCAGGTATGCTGACATTTACGGTGAATAGAAGCTAAGAAAAAAAACGTGTTTGGGCGGTGACTTCTTTTTGAGTTTTCAAACCATCACATTATAACTCTTTGGTTAAAGCTGTGCGTTTGTTAAAAAGTTTCTCCTAACATGTCACCGCTGGAGTATAAGAAGCATGAAAGCACTAGGCCACGATACAGTGGAGAAGAAAATATGAGGTTAATGTTAAAAATGGTGCAGATTCAGCAAATTATTGAACAGGGACATGTTTTCTGCACAGTAGAGTAAAAGAAAAATAGCTTTTGATGTTTTTTAAGACTAATTGATGGTTTAAAAAAAGTTAATTAAATGTGGGGGGGGGGATTGTTTCCTGATCATTATACATTCTCCATTTTTAAAGACATGCTCAATTATCCAGTTGATTGTACATGGGTTTTATAGGGATAAATGTGTAGTTATTGCAAAGTAGAAGACGAAATGCAAGTGTTTCAAGATAATTAAAAGGTTATTGAGACAAAATAAGTTTATGATCACGGTCGCTGGAGATGATAAAACTAATTACAGCAAAACAAGCAGGAGTTCTTCAGATGGATTTACCTTTTATTCTGTCAGAGAAAATATTTTTCACAGTAGTAGGAAAATGCAGCCAATAACATGGTAAAAGTAGATGAATTGAAAGGCATGATGGATAATCTCAGGGAAGTCTCTTAATTCTTTCTTTAAATGTTCACTTTTCTCTCAAAGTGGATAAAGTAACACAGCTCTGACTTTTTTTTTTCTGAAGGGAAGATGAGATTTATTCAGCTCACCGCATGTTTTCATCACCGTAAAACAACGGAGTGACTTTGGGGTTAAAATTTAATCGGTGTCATTAATATAAGCATATGTTGTTGTTTTTCTTCCTTTGTTTTTATACGTCATCTTGTTCTGCTGTCGTCTGAAGAATGACCTGATAGGTCAGAGTCTGTTCGACTACCTTCACCCCAAGGACATCGCTAAAGTCAAAGAGCAGCTGTCGTCCTCGGATACAGCCCCACGGGAGAGACTTATTGACGCTAAAAGTAAGCAAGAACAAGCGCATATCATCTGTTTTGTAGAACCAGTCGTCTGGATAACAAATCCACCTCCTGAAATTACGTCTTAATCTGCTTTGAGATCCCAGGAGGAAAAAATGAACCTCCTGCCTGAGTCAGAAATCTTCAAGCACAACAGATTAACTGTACAAGTCCACTGCTTTCAGTAGAAAAAAACAACAAAAAAACAGAGATTTTGGAAAACCTATCTAGATTATTAAGAACTAAAATGTAAAGAGAAATATTCAAATTAAGTTGAGAATGAGTTGAAATCTAAATATATTTGGTAAAACATAGCAGGATAATGTAATGAATTAGGATCACAAAGGTAAAAACGAATGAAATGAGCAACTAGATTTTGTCTCAGCAGTATTAGACGGATTATTTAATTACAATTAAAGGGTAGGGATGGCTGTTTGTGAAGCTTTTAGGTTAACTTGAGTTGTTTGTATTTTCAGCCGGTCTTCCCGTGAAGACGGACATCACCCCCGGTCCATCTCGACTCTGTTCTGGAGCCAGACGGTCGTTTTTCTGCAGGATGAAGTGCAACAGACCGTCTGTTAAAGTAGAAGATAAAGACTTCCCCTCCACTTGTTCCAAGAAGAAAGGTAGCTACGGCCTCATATTCCCTGATGTCTTTTCTACTTTTAGTTGCCCCTTTTATTATAAAAAGGAATCACACCTCAGTTGGCAGATGGGCGTTTCTGTTAGAAAACCAAGGAAGTTTGCCTGCTTAAATGCATTTGTTCAGCTCTGGTTTATTTATAGAAAGTTCACCACCCTCAAAAAGTCATGACTACTGTCCTTTACCAGAGTGCTCAAATCCATTAAACCTTTCTTTTTTTTTTTTTTTTACACGTTATGTTACAAGCTCTAAATGTAATTGTGTTATTTATATCCATCCTCCCTGACTCAATAGTTTTTAGAACCACATTTTGCTGCGATTATAGCTGAAAGTCTTCTGGGATATCCAGCTTTGCACATCCAGAGACGGATTTTTTAAAAGATCCTCTTTGCAACATAAAATCAAGCTCATTGTGGAGAGTGTCTGGAAAAAAAAACAGTTTTTTTTTTCTTTTTTTTTCACCACAGATTGTCCAGCGAGTTTAGGTTTTTACTTGGGCTGCGGTACTCTATTGCCTCTTTCCCGTAATGACACGTTGATTTGATTCAGTACAGGTCGGCTTGATTCAGTTTTACACCGGAGCTTTTCTCTGACACGGCGTCCGACACGCAACGTTTTTCATCAGCCACCCTGCACAAAAAATTTGTTGGACCATGGTTTTTATCTGGGGCTTCCATATTATTGGCACACAAATCGGGCCAGAAGTCGGCAGAAAGAAATGTAGGCCAACTTTTACAAGCGCAGGTTATTTCAAGTCATGAGCTGAAAACAGCAGCATCAGGCCTGAGTGAAGCCCTGTGGCAGGTCGCAACGTTTCCACCTGCGCTGAATTAGCCTCGTGAGACCATCCTGATCTCGCAAGCTTTCAAGGTTTCACTCGCAGATCAGTCTGGCTACTTTCCGTTAAAGAAAATTTGGAGCCGTTCACCAAACGAACGTCCAATCAGCGTTGGCTTTGAGGCGGGTTGAGGTGTGACGCAACAAGAAGCACGACAGTTCAGTCTAAAGAACATGGCGGCTTCAGCCGATGAAACTAGCGTTAGCTTGGCTATCGAGCAAGTTTTATCGGAATTACAGAGTATTTATTTACTGAAAGAAGAGCAAAACACTGGTCTGGAGGCTTTTCTCAGAGGAAAAGATGTTTTTGCTCCTCTCCCGACTGGTTTCGGCAAGAGCTTGTGGTTGTGTTAGTACGTCATATGCTTCATAGATCTGATTGGTTTATTTGGCCCGTCTATCACCAACATAGGCCAATCAGCTAACCAGTATTTTTGCCCCTTCCCAAAATTACTTCAACGAAAGGTTTCCAGATGGATATGCGGAGCAAATCTATCTGGCGGAGTCAGGTTAGCGCTGAATGCCCTCTCTTTCGGGCTACTTGACGCAGGTATGCCTAGATATTCTCTGGCCAGTTTCACCAGCCTGGGGAAAATTCTCCTCCTGCGATTCCCACCACTCCAGAGGATTGACATCACCGTCCTCCTCAGGGATCATTAGGTAGCTCCTGAGCTCATCCTAAATGGCAGAGGCCAGTAACTCCCCTTCTCTGTCATGTTTTTAAAGTATCGTCCAAATAAAAATGTTATTGACCTTTCTGGGGTGGCGCGCTGATGACGTCAGCCCTTGCTGCATCATCAACCTGGTCATGATCGTTGTAAAGTCAAGTGTAGATGCCAAACTTAAGAGTTTTATAGTGTTCAGGTAGCCCAGAATGGCTTCTTTGATTGTTTTGGTCAGGTCTGTGTCTTCAGAAATAAATGCCAGGACCTCAGCGTTGAACAATGACGGCACAGGTCTGAGGTAGGACACTGTAACAATCGGTAAACTCTAACTGAAGGGCTTCGCTTACTGATTCTAGCTCCTCCAGCTTCTGCACACGGCACCTGACGGATGGCCTTCTCTCGTTCAACAAATTGCTCAATCGTGCGCTGTCTGGGTGATTAAGTGTAGGGCTGGACGATATAGGAAAAAAAGCACATCCATTAAATAGAAATCATATTCATCGTTATCAATAATTATCAACAAATTCAAAACATACATTTTAAGTGCAGCCCTGGCCATTTCATGCTTTTGCTTAGCGACCTATTTTTAGATGCAGAACACACAAACACTGAATTCAAACTCAACCCTTTATTCAAGCAATTTTTTAGCAAAACTACAAGTTTTTAAAAAGAAAAAAAGAACGCATGTTCTCTGAACTCTTTGAAGGGGGCGGAGCTTGGTGATGGAGCGTTCCTGGGTCTGCGTTGTGATTGGTTGGGACGATGTAACGCATGTAATATTAACTTACATTATATATTGCATTCTATATAGGCTAGAATGCAAAAGGAAGGATAACTTTTATTCTATTGATCTTTTTATTTACCCTTTTTTTCTTCCTATCATCGATATACATCAATCGATCGATGTATATTGTTATTGAATCATCGTCCAGCTCTAATTCAGTGATCAGTTTGTGGACAATTAGCTAATCCATATTTCCTCATTTCCATTGCTGGGCACCTCGCAGGAATCTTGTTTTAATACAACCACAGTTACAAATTGTCCACTTTGTAGCGTATTATGTTTTTCATCATGTGCGTTAAAAAGTAGTCAGCATAAACGTTTAGTCTGTTTTTTTTTTTTTTTTTTTTTTTTTTCTTCCCTTTGCCGTTTGTCCGATTTAATACAAAATCTTTCTTACATCACGAGAGGGTTTTCCTGGAACAGCGTCTCTTTGCTGCGGAGGCCTGAGGACAAATGAGTCATACGGAGGGTTGTGTGTGACCCGGCTTATTCGTTGGTGGGATTTGCTGATGCTTTTTTGAATTCAGGAGACATTTGTGGGCCTCTAAAGCAAAGTCGTGCAGCAGAGCGTAACAGGTCGCTGGAAATGTATTTTTAGCCTTTTGCTGAAGCTAATAAAAAACCACAAGCACGTAAGAAAGTCCACTGTAACTCTTCATAAATTCAATTATTGCACCTTTTATACCAAGCTATATATAGCCACAGTGAATGTACAGAAGACACCCTCTGCCTTATTTCTTTTTGTATTTTTTTTTTCTTATTTTTTTTTTCTTTTTCTTACCTACTCCTTTCGATCCTTGGTATAATGAGGACACACTGTGAGGGGGAGTGGTGGCCTAGTGGTTAGAGCACAGAGCTTCAGTCCCAGAGGTTCTGAGTTCAACTCCCACAAGCTGCCATTCTGGATCCCTGAGCAAGACCCTTAACCCCCAATTGCTCCCCAGGCGCCACACAGTGGCAGCCGACTGCTCCCCAAGGGGATGGGTTAACATGCACAAGTGAATTTCTCCATTGTGAGATCAATAAAGTTCTATTATTATTATTATTATTATTATTATTATTATTATTATTATTATATATTTGATGCACCTCGTCCTACTTGACTCCTCTTTCCTATGACTACTGATCACTGAGCCGATGTGACATGTGAATTTCTCCAATGTGAGATCAATAAAGCCTATCTTATCTTATATCCATAATGCCATTTATGAAAAGAAATGTCCTACAGCTAATATTAACATCTACTTTTGGTTTGCCAGGATGGAATTCAGGATATTTAGTCCTTACATGGCTCAATACACAATACAACAAAACTCTAATTACAAATAGAATATTAATAACAGATATAACCATACTAGTTGTGATAGCAATAATTATGGTATCACAGGGGACGACATGTGCAAAATCCACTTTTTTCAGTCTTAATACATTTTGTTGTGTACTTGGGAAAGCCTGTGCCAATTCTCAGTTATCCGGGTTATAGCACCAGCAAACAGGCATAAACAGGACTTTCATTCAGTTCTTTCTGAAAACGTTTCCACACCTATCCAGAAGTCTTTGTCAGTTCTAGTGGCTCACACCTGAGCAACCTGCAGTTGTAGCGCTGCTGTTTTTAAGGACATGGAGACCCATCCTCCTAGGTGCATTCTCAGTCAGATGCTAATCATTGACCCACCATCACTGTCCTGGTCGTTAGAAGCTATTGCTTGGTGTGAGTGAAGTACTTGGTCACCTGAATCATGATGACATGCTGATGTAGGCTGTGGGGCAACAATAACGAGGAAATCAGACCAAAGCATTGTAGTTCTACTTTAAATGGATTACAACTGAATGAAATCAGGTTGAAAAGAAAGGACTGAAAAGCCTATGTTTAGTAGTAGTAGCACTAACAAACGTTTAAAAGTGCATAATATCCCACAAATAAGATCCGTTGCTGTTGTAGCGTCTCATAGCAGAAGGTAGAAGTGAGCGTCTGAAGCACTCTGCCCAGCTGCCACAGTTCCTCAGAGGAGGGGGAGAGGTGTTAATCCGGAGAGCTCTTATTTTACCCACCGTCCTCTTCTCACACACCGACTCTAAGCTGTCGAGTGTCAGACCACCCCAGAGCTGGTTTTCCTCACCAGCTTCTCATTAGTACGTCGGCCTCTCCAGTCCGAAGCCCACTTCCTTCGGCGGGCCACAGGAAAAGAGACGACTCTGGCTACCGCAGGCGGGACGAAAGCTTCCAGCTGTCTGTTGACGGGAAGGCAAGATTATTTGTGGAGCACGTTTCAGTGACGAGACAATTCAATGTGCTGGACACGAGCAGAGCATAAAAAGAATATACAGAGGAAAGAACGTTGCGGTGGAATAGTAAAGTGCAAAGTTACTTTTTTATCCTACAAAGTTACTTTTTTATCCTGCAAAGTTACTTTACTATCCTGCAAAGTTACTTTAATATCCTGCAAAGTTACTTTAATATCCTGCAAAGTTACTTTAATATCCTGCAAAGTTACTTTATTTATCCTGCAAAGTTACTTTATTTATCCTGCAGTTACTTTTTTATCCTGCAAAATTACTTTACTATCCTGCAAAGTTACTTTATTTATCCTGCAAAGTTACTTTATTTATGCTGCAAAGTTACTTTATTTATGCTGCAAAGTTACTTTATTTATCCTGTAAAGTTACTTTATTTATCCTGCAAAGTTACTTTATTTATCCTGCAAAGTTACTTTATTTTCCTGCAAAGTTACTTTATTTATCCTGCAAAGTTACTTTATTTATCCTGCAAAGTTACTTTATTTATCCTGCAAAGTTACTTTTTTATCCTGCAAAATTACTTTACTATCCTGCAAAGTTACTTTATTTATCCTGCAAAGTTACTTCATTTATCCTGTAAAGTTATTTTATTATCCTGCAAAGTAACTTTATTTATCCTGCAAAGTAACTTTATTTATCCTGTAAAGTTATTTTATTATCCTGCAAAGTTACTTTATTTATCCTGCAAAGTTACTTCATTTATCCTGCAAAGTTACTTAATTTATCCTGTAAAGTTATTTTATTATCCTGCAAAGTTACTTTTTTATCCTGCAAAGTTACTTTATTTATCCTGCAAAGTAACTTTATTTATCCTGCAAAGTAACTTTATTTATCCTGTAAAGTTACTTTATTTTCCTGCCAAGTTACTTTATTCTGAAATCCACTGCAATTCACTGAAATTCTCAAGCTGTATGCAAGGGAAATTTTGTTCTGTGCGTACTCTGTGCATACAAAATGACAATAAAGTTTGTCTAAGTCTAGTAGCAGCAGGTCAAGGATATAAGATAAGTTGGACTAAAAAACATAATCTAATGAAGTTTCAGTGAACTACAACAGTTTGAATTGAACGTTAATGTTTAAACACAACGCTAAACAAACATATTTCTAACCATGATTTAAAGGAACTCACTTTTACAGTCTTGTGGGACTTTGTTCCAGATAAGTGGAGCATAAGAACTGAATGACCTCAACCTCCCTAGTAAGGACCATAGACTTTGCACGTTCCCATAGAGGGCGTCGGTGTTGTGCAACCGCTCCATCTTGTTAATGTGAACCACCTTATGCCTTCGTCGCTCTGAATGAAAGCAGGAACAGGAGGTCTTCTGTCCTTTATAATCCTAATTAAAGCCTTTTTTCTTCCAGCGTCAGTAAAGCGTAAATATTTCATTTCAACCCCTGGGCAAAAAGGATCGACTGTTTTCCGTTTCCGTCTCGTTTCAGCCGACCGGAAGAGCTTCTGCACCATCCACAGCACAGGGTACCTGAAGAGCTGGCCGCCCACTAAGATGGGCCTGGACGAGGACAACGAGCCAGACAACGAGGGCTGCAACCTGAGCTGCCTGGTGGCCATCGGCCGCCTCCACCCCCACATCGTCGCCCAGCCCAGCCCGGCGGACATCAGGGTGAAGCCCACAGAATACGTCTCCAGACACGCCATCGATGGCAAGTTTGTCTTCGTCGACCAGAGGTGAGAATGTGGAGACTTTAAAATAAAAAAATTAAAATCCTGTCTCTCTATCTGAAAGCAAGACTTTTTTGTGGAAATATTTTGCATGCACATGTTCAGATGAAGCCATTCTTATTACAATTTGATCAGCAGATTCCTGCAAATGTTTTAAGAGGACTCCATGCAGAATTCTGTTTATTTGATCCGGGTTTTACAAGGACCATTAAATTGGTTTACATATACATAGGGGTGGGCAATATATTGAAATAGTAAAAAATATTGTGATTAAAAAGAAAGATATAAGATGAGACTATATTGTTTATATTGAGACAGCCTATGTTGCATTATAATTATACTTTTATGTTTTCTAGTAAGTTATTTTTTTTAGCCGTTTCTCATATTTATTGACAGCCTGTGAGACGTTTGGGATAAAGCCTTAATTCAAAGATGCCTTCTTATAATTACTTTATGAAAAGAAAAACACATCAAGATAAATATCGTATATCGGCAGCCTAGAAATATCGAGATTATTTTTGGTGCAAATCGCTCATTCCTACAAATACAGATGATCGTGATTTTAAAATTTTTTATTTTAATTTAAACTAAATGAGTACTGTATCACTAACTGCTCATTGACAACCTTAAAAACTATAGAATCACTATTCAAAAAGGCTTTAAAAGTATTCAATAGAAAACCTCTGTCCTTTCATCATGTTTTCATTCTCCAAAAATACAGTATTATTAATTTTGGACATTTTTAGAAAATTTTAGAATTGCCTGTTCAATGTTTAAGGTTTTAAATGGACTGGGTCCACCACCCCTGGGAGGGTTTATTGAGCTAAAGTCCAGCACGAGTGGAAAGGTAACGGGAGCATCTGCTGGAGGTGACTGTGTAAATTCCCCACAGACGGTGTTATCAGTCAAGGGTAGAGAAATTTGGATAACATCCCTGCTACATTCAGTTCATTTAAAACCAATTGTAAAAGATGGCTGACAGGGAACCAGCTCTGTGATCACTACAGTCAGATTATTACTATGTGCAGTGTTGTTAATGTTCCACTGTCTTTTATTCTATTGTTTTATTGATTGATTAATTGATGTCCTCTGTCTAGTGTCTGATCGTTTGGTGTTTTCTTGCTTTTTTTCTTATTGACCTACCAGTGACTACTAGCTTTCGGGCTAGTTCTGGCATATTTACATTTAAATGTTCATGAACATGCACTGTCCCCCTTTTCTTATTTTTTTTTATTTTTTATTTAAAAAATCAGTTTGATTGTTGATGGAGTTCCACGGCATGAAATTCATTCACTGCAGCTGCCATAAAGGATAATTAAGAATATATACGTTTCCGTTGACGGCAGTAAGCACTGTTTCTAAGGGCAGGGGAACCTTTCATGGTGGCGCTTTGCTTTGAATCCACTTATTAAATAAAATCCCGTACCAGTTGATTTTAAAAAAAGGAATTTTTTGTTTAATGTTTTGTTTAATTTTTTCCGACCTGCTGCTCACTGGTCAGAGCTCATCAAGGGGACATTTCTGATTGCAGGAACTTGTCAATTAGTGCTTTACTGAAAGAGATTTTCTGCAAATTCTTAGAAAAACTACTAAAATATTCGATTCAATTGTATCATGAATGGGCGCTATATAAATACATGTCATCTCAAGGCTCTTTCCAAAGTCAAATCCAATCAGATTATACAGATTGGTCAAAAGGTTTCCTTTCTAAGGAAACCTAGTAGATTGTATTAAGTCTTGACAAGCACTGTTCACTAAACTCTACCCAGGAAAGAAACATCAATCTCAGGCTTGACGTTACTTCTCAACATTTCACAAACGTTGATCTTTATCTGTAAAGCAAACTGCCGTCGGCATTTTTACTACGGGAGCCCCGAGGGATGAAACTAAACATTTTGTAAAGCAGATATTTTTGTTTGTGTGTTAAGCTGGTTGAAGTTTGCAGTTCATGCCAGTAGATCTGCTGGAATACACAAAGCTTGGGGTGGGGGTGGGGGTGGGGGGGGGGGTGCACCTCGCTTGGCGAGTCTGGGGCGTCACAGAAGGAGGCTGACTTCCACCATCCTCGCCCCATCTGTCCTTTTAACAAAACATATGGAGATGACAGAAAGGCGCCTAAATCCCACCCTGGAGGTTTTCCATTAAAGGGGCTACAGAGCAATTTATTCCTGTGGCTTGTTTGTGTGCAAATGCTCCCTGGTGGGTCCTCTGTGTTTGTCTGAGCTACGTTCAGTCATCAAGTAACGACGTTTCAGAATGTCGCTGAAATTAATAACTACAGACTCTTGTTGATTTACCGGCGCGGCTGTGATTTCTGTGTCTCCAGAGCAACGGCTATCCTCACCTACCTGCCCCAAGAGCTGCTAGGAACCTCCTTCTATGAGTATTTTCACCAGGACGACATCAGCCACCTGGCCGAGTGTCACAGACAAGGTATCGTCCGCAGGTTAGCCCAATTAGCCACAGCAGAGGAGGACAGCGACGACAAATTGTGTTTTTTTTTTTTTTTTTGTGTGTTTCCAGTGCTGCAGATGAGAGAAAAGATCAACACCAACTGTTACAAGTTCAAAATCAAAGATGGCTCCTTCATAACGTTGAGGAGCAGATGGTTCAGCTTCATGAACCCCTGGACCAAGGAGGTGGAGTACATCGTGTCTACGAACACTGTCGTATCGTGAGTGTCCACGCACTGAAAGTCTCTAGCCTCATCGCTAAAGGTCGAGTAATGCTCCAGGCTCTGGGAGGAGGACCATTTTCTTCATCTGTGCTTTTCTTCTCCAGGTGTCCAATGATGGAAGGATCTGATTACCCTCAGTCTGCTGCATCTCCGCAGAGTATGGACAGCGTTCTGACCTCAGAGGGTAAAAAAAAAAACAAAAAAAAACTAGCATAAAAACAATCATAACCTGCGCTGCCAGTCCAAATGTGGTCTCACTATATAAATCGCTTGTTTCCTGCTTCGCTGTGGCCGGGCAGGCGGGGGGAGACGGGCTCTGCAGACTGTTCCCGGCATCCCAGGCGGCACGAGAGCGGGCGCCGGGAAGATCGGCCGCATGATAGCCGAGGAGGTGATGGAGATTCAGAGGTGAGGGGAGCAGATCGAGCGCTTGCAGTTTCGAAGCCGATCTAGTGGGGGGATAAAAACCTGATATTCCTGTAATGGAGGATCACTGCGGCCTGGTTTGTAATGCAGATCTTGTTACGTGAAGCCAAGGTGTGATTTAACAGCTAGTGAGAGCCTCCTGTGCAAGCTGGCAGTCGGGAAGCATCTGTGGAGAATTTGTGAGCAGGGTTTGACTTTTATTTATTTTTTTCACGGAGAATTTCACACGGTCTGTTCTGTATCATTCCTCATCATACAAAAAAAAATAAAAATAAAATACACTCAAACTTTAGATAAATATAGAGTCATCACATCTTCTGTACGGGGCGAAATAGGGCAGCTGTTTCTGCTCGGCTCCAAATCCTCAGCCACTAACGACGGACTCATCTGGAGAGGTTGCTTAAATCTCAAATAGGATGCTGGGCAAATTTAGATGCAGTGAATTTTATAAATGCATTTTTCTTCATTCAAAGCTAAAGTAGATTTGATCAAATCAATTGCACGCAGGTGTTTGTTAGCTGGACGATCTGACAGCACCGCATTTCTTTTCCCTCATACCATCTTTTATTGCTCCGCCCTTCCAGGAACCTTTAATATTAGAACCTAAAATGGGAAAGCTTTGAGAAAAATATCTCAGTGTTGGACTTTTGACTTGCTGAACACTGCTGTGATGCTTGCACTGCCTAAAATGATTGCTCAGAGCACTGAGGCGTGGTTCTGTTGAGAGGCTCGGAGCAGCTGATATTTTACCCACAGTAGGTGACTCTCTTGGTGTTCTCGGTTTGATAAAATGGAGATTCAGTTTTAAAATCATGTCCACACATTTTTAGTTACTCCAATGTCTTCTAACGCAAATCTAAACTCTTTTTAACATTTTCATGTCAGACGTTCTTACTCCTTAACTGAAGAAAAAGTAGCTGAAGCCAGAAATTGTTCTCAGGATTGCTTAAGGGCGGTTCCCTCTTTCTTTACTTAAAGCCAAGCTGAGCCTCCCTGCTCCACACAGGTAAAAAAAAAAGAATAAAGTGATTAATTAAAAACTTACTTTGTCCTTAATTGTGACTGAATCTGTTTAAATTGTTATTTTTTACTTTATCTGAGTTGCGGGGTGTGTGGGGTTACAGCGTACATGTGACCAACAAGCAAAAATTACCTGTTGTGAAACAATACTTGGTTTGACTCTGCTCCCCCTAGTGGATCGGTGGTGGTAACTGCAATAAAGATGGCTGCCGGTAATCGTGTGTAACGCGTCCTCGTTGGATAAAGAAGTCGAACGCAGGGCGGAAGTTAATATTTTTTTTTCAAAATAACACATTTTCACAATAAAATACCCAACAAACTGCAGTAAAAATAGGAACTTTGACAGAGGAGTCAAGTCGCTGCGAGCGTTTACAGGATGCTTTATGTCAGAGGTGTCTAACTCCAGTCTTAAAGGGACAGCGTCCCATTACTGTTGTATGTGCCTCTGCTTCAGCTTACCTGAATAACATAATTCAGTCATTAGTGACACTTTGCAGAACATGTCTGTGTTCTGAGGACTTTCAGCCATTTGATTCAGGCACGTTGGACCAGGGAAGCCTCTAAAAGCTGCAGGGTGCTGGAGTTCCACATCCCTATATTAGGTCCTTCAGTTTTTGCAGCAGGATTTTGCAGATCTTCTATGAGCCTGTTGTGCAGAGTGCGATCAGATCTGTAGTGAAGTGTTGGAGTAGCAGCAGAAAACTGAAACAAGCTGATAAAGAAGGCCGGACGTCCCTGGTCCTTCCCGCCCACAGCAGTCGTCATCTACAACGGCTCTTTGAGGAAACGTAGCAAATAAAGGTTGCCAAACATCTGATTTTCAAGTTGTATTATTACATTATTATTAACTGAACTGAAGTCTGCATTTATATTTAAAATACCTACTGTAAAATGCAGTCTGTAGGGCATATTCAGTTGCTTTAAGAATCAGTATTTTAGTATTCGCTTACACAGCCGTGATATTTTTGTTGTTTTTTGTTTTCAGTTTGCATTTGGTCTTTAAAATGGGAAGAACATCGTCCAGACCAAACAGAAACAAGAACCTTTCTGCAATTAACCAGTTGTGTCCCTTGGCCATCTGAAAGCAAACAGGGTGGCATTTTAAAGGTTTACTAAACAGAGCTGAACTTTAGGGACATTTTGACATGGCAGATATCTGGGTTTGTCTCTGACTCACGGTTAAGACCAGCCTCTGTTTAATCAAACAGAACAAAAAAAGTTATTTATCATAAAACATGAGCCGGTCGTGACCTCAGGGGAGAAAAAAAACAAATTCAAGTAAATGTAATGACAATAAATCATTGTGCTGTGGTTGTTTTTTTTTTACTGCATTCATTGGTGCCGCTGGACTTTTGTTCACATGTGAAGGTGTCTTGAGTCTAAACTGCTTTAACGAACATGTCTGTCGTTGGTGGTCGACCAGAGGGACGTTCAGAAAGAGCCGTGCTTCACACTGGCAGGGTTTTAGCTAAAAGCTGCAGGGGTCCAGGGCCAGATGCAGGTTCTGTCCTGTATCTGAAGCTCATTTCTCCCCCCAACATGTCACTAGGATGCTGGAACATCTGGCAAAGGGCCTTTTTATGGCAGGATACTGAAAATGGTAATCCTCCATTCACTCTCCCGGTGTGAGTCCCATGCTGGGGGGGGAAATGAAAGCAGTCTTTATGTCTGTAGGACTTTCCCCTATTGACCAACCAGCGTTTATGAAAACGTATTTCTTACATTTCTCCTGAATATATTCATAGAAAGGCCGGCCGTGCACCACAGATAGGCTGTCATTTTTTAAAGAGAAATAGATTAACACTCTATGTTTATGTAAAACCGTGAGGAGTGTTGTGGATTTCAATCTCAGGTCGGCTGTCGGTCAATGTTTAAAAAAAATTAAATAAAAAACAAACTGGGATTTACTTGTAATTTGTTAACACCTGGAGGTGTATTTTCTTTCAGGGCGCTGAAAGTATCTGTTTCTCTTCCAGGATTCGAGGCTCGTCCCCCTCCAGCTGTGGCTCCAGCCCTCTGAATATAACCAGCACCCCTCCACCTGACACCTGCTCACCGGGGGGCAAGAAGGTGAACCACAGCGACACAAACAGCCTTTTATTTGATGAGCCTCTTTTCACTGTTTCTACTGAAGTTTGCATGTTCCTGCTTATTTTTACTTTCACTTTTTTACCACCAACAAATCTCAAGTTTTCCTGTGCAGAATTTAATTCTCCTTTTTTAGTGTGTCCCACGTGTGGAGAGCTTTGAAAAATAAAAAATCAGACAGGAAAATCTAATGGGTTTCCCAACTTCATTACCGATTTACTAATTACCTCAGATTAATATTTGGATTTCTACAGCTAAACTTCTCAAACAGAGAAGAACTCTTTAAGTTGATCAAAGTTTGTTGCCATTTTAATTTCTTCTACCTTTTGGATCAACGTTTCTAACGCCCAGAGTAAAGGACCACAGTTTTAGTAGCATGATTATGGACATCATCTACTAAAATTATAAACTTCACAATTTATGTTTTTGTTTAATTAGCAAAAATGATTAAAAAAAATACACTGCGTATTACAATTATTGAGACGTCCGTGATTTAGTAACATGTTAAAGGTATATAGCCATGTAATATGCTTATTAAGAAAGAGCAAAAACCATTTGATCATGATAAAATAAGGTTATATACACCAAGCCTCCATCTTGTTGGTCCCTTTTTTTTGTCCCAGAGCAAAAAAATTAATTGCTCTCGGGCGCGATTAACAAATATAAACAGACGTGGTGACATGTAGTGACAGTATCACAGAACTATCATAATGCCTGTTTGCTTAATTAATAAATCAACATTAAATAACCAACTCTGTGGTCACATCTTAGTCTCAGCAGCATAAGCGTCCGCTTCAGTGAACACCAACATTCATTCTGTATTCCCAGCAACATTCCAGTCTTTTCCCTCTTGGAATCATATAGTTTTGTGTGTGTGTTTTTTTTTTTTTTTACTTTCTTTTTAGACCTTCCAAAAACGGTAAAAAACAAAACAACTGGACTTGTTTTCCGTAGTTGAAGACGTTTTGCTTCCTCTCCAGGAAGCTTTCTCAATTCAAGAACTTTCTTTTTAGACCTTTCGTCATTGTTTCGCTGGGAGATGCTAACAGCCGTTAGCCGCTTCCTTGTTTTAACCCCTGCTGCGCATGCTCAGTATGTACTTCTGTTAAAATCGGAAATAAACACAAAAGGCTTTATTTACTAACAAACTGAGCGAAAACAAAGCAAAAAACACCAGAATAATTACTAATACGCCAGCAGGACGTGATAATCTTTCATAAAAACTTGGTACGCTACTGATGTATAAATAAGTAAAATAATGTGGCTATGCACCTTTTAAGGGGTGAACCCAGTGGTTTTTAGATCATTATATCTGGAGAGATAATGAGATAACTGGAGAGATAATTTTTTTATTACAATTCTATATATTTTTCATAGTTATATAGTGCATAATGTATTATCGATTTTCTTTTTTTTTTTTTTCTTTTCCCAAATTAAAAAACAAACAAAACCTTTTCTTCTCAATATTATTTTAATTGTACTGGTGAGCTGTAAAGCAGAAAGAACCAAGGAATTTGACATTTCTTGGATAAATGTGCCTCTCTCTGGTGCTCCATACCGGCCCATTCCTGCTGTGTGATTTGCCATCTTTCCCAGGAGCCTCTTGTCCTGTTTTCACATTAAACCGACACATTTCCCTCTGCGCTTCCTCTGTAGATCCAGAACGGCGGGACGTCCGATCTGCCGAGCCAAGGGATCATTCCTGGACCCGACTCTGTAGGCTACCCTTACTCCAACCAGTCCATCATGAGTGAGTCCAATCAGCACTAAATATTCCCGTCCTCTGCATGACGGCTGCATTTTTTGTTTGATTTTGTGCCTGGACATAATTTTTCTCAATGCCCAACTTTTCTGTTTAGGCGATAATTCCCACCTGGGCATAGACATTATGGACGAGCCCGGTTCCAGCAGCCCCAGCAACGACGAGGCGGCCATGGCGGTCATCATGTCCCTGCTTGAGGCCGACGCCGGCCTGGGCGGCCCCGTCGACTTCAGCGACCTGCCCTGGCCTCTGTGAGGAATCTGGGAGGGAAGATCTGGAGCCACTGATGGAGAGAGTTTGGTCATCCTGTTTTTTTTTTTTTTTTGTTTCCCCCCTGGATCTCCTGTTTTCTGCCATCTGTACACAACTACACTGAAAAAAGAAAAAAACTTGCCGCCTTGAAAAAGAGTATTTTGAGTCTGTAAATACTGAAGATTTTTATTCCCAGAAACAATGTTGTGCCCGGTTCAGACTAGATGGCCGTTTAGACTCTCACTCCTACCCTTTGATTCATCATTCCTCGTAGGCGGGCCCCGGCTCTCGTGGAGACGGACCCGAATGGTTTTTTTTTTTTTTTGTTTTTTGGTAGCTCCTGCACCAAGTGACGCATCGATTTTTCCAGTGCTGGTTGCAGATCGGGCCGCGGCGCGAGAGACGGCGGTCCAGAACACGGACAGGAAACGTTACAGAAATGTGGTGCTAACACGTCGATGCTCCTTCACCGACTGACTCCTGTCCAGCCGTGGCTCGGGTCAGCGACCTCCTGCCCACCCGCCCAAACCTACCCAGGACACAAAGAGCAAAAGTTTGCTGTGGCTTCAGCAGGGAGCGCTTGATTTGTGCACCAGGATTCCCTGTAGCTGTGCGTAAACACGCTTCACCCGCCCTCAGAAGGAGGCCGCTTCAGCCGGCCGGAAGCAAACTTAAATCCTCGAAGGTCTGCTTTGGAGACCGCTGGCAACTTTTAAAAACGGAAGTGTATTTTAGTTTCAGTCAATATTATCAGAAACATTTTTTGAAAAGCCACCTTTTGTGCCATTTCTTCAACTAATATGAGCATTAAACGCGTCTCCCTCCAACTATTCTGCATGAAACGCGACAGAAAAGCAGAGCGATCATCTCGGCACGGCCTGCAGTGCTTCACGCGGAGCGTAACGAAACATTAAAGAAGTTATACAAGAACCCTAAAGCGGAGGTTACTCAGTAGAGGTCTTAACAAGTCTGTCTCCAGCAGTCACTGCATGAAAATCTGTACAAAATACTGAATATCCGTATAAAAAAAAGTGCGCACGCTCATACAAAAGAGCAATAATAGAGAAGCTGGTTAACCCAAGAGTTGTTTTTGGGTTGCAGAGAGATGATTTAATGTTTAAAAGTAAATTTAATACCAGTATCCTGCACAATTCAACAGATAAATGGGACAAAACCCATGCATTTAATCAGAAATGTTTTAAAAGATGCAATAAGTTGCACGCGCACATTTCACTGTGTGCAAAAATGACATTTTGGATTGCATTGGTTTATGTTGTTCTTTGTTTAGAGAGCGTAACAGGTTCTCCCAGACGTGACGTTCCTCTGTACGGCGAGGCGGTTTTAATTGTTTGTAACTCCGCCGACCGCCTTTCAACAGAAAGAAAACTCCACCCGAACCAGATCTAACGCTCCCTATGAGCACCGATCTGATCCCTCAGGGCAAAGAGACTGAGGGAATAAAAGAAAACAACCCAGAATGTCAGGCGTTTGGAGACGGGATGCTGCTAATTGGCGTTTCCCGACCCTCATGGACCTGAATGGGAATGCAGAAAGCTGAGTGGACTTGTGAAGACCTACTGCTCTGCTGTAGTCGTCAGCAGGAGCCGGGCTCTCCAAACTGTTCAAACTTTAGCTTCGTTGAAGCTTCTCGGTGCGCAGGGTGTTTTTTTTGTTTTTATATATATATATATTTGTATTTCAGCTCTGTTTAAGAGCTCCTCTCTGAAGAAATATCTTCACAGCCGCTCCTACTGACGGCCGCTTGCTTTAAAGAGCAGGAATGTGGCGTTGGCCGACTGAGACGGACCTCCTCCTCCCTCCGCGCTCAGGAAGCACTTCAGGCTGCCGGCTCGCAGATTCTGTTCTGTTAGATGGATCAATTAGAGACGGGCCACTTGGATATTTTAGATCAGGTTTCATTAATAACCTCACTGCTGAAATGACATTTAGAGTTTGTGGATTTATTTATTTTTTTTCAAAAACAAAGCTCCTAAAATTTGATCAATTTGGCTCCTAAGACTGCAAATCAAACTCCCCAGTCGGCGTATAGATGTAGATGATGTAGAATGGGTCCGCTGTTGAAGGGGATGGAGCGTTCCCTCCCAACGCAGACCAGCCAAGACCTTCAGCAGAGACGGCTGGATAAAGTTTCACGTCGGTGTCTGTTTTCCTGCTCTACCACACCATGATGACCATGTAAGCCACATCTCGCCAGAAAGCCACCCTCCGTCCCCCAACCAGGGGGCTTTATTTTGTCCGGGCATCTTTACGTCTGCCTGTATGGAAAGAAACAAAAGCTGATTCTGCAAATGTCAATTTTTTTTTTTTGGGGGGGGGGGGGGGGGGTGAAGCGTTGATCTTACTGGAATATTAAAAAAGTTCCTGTTTTTTTGTTTGTATTCTAGTAGTTTTACTAAAACTGAACGGAAAAAAAGTGGATTTGGGATTATTTTAAACTTAAAAAATGCCAAATACTAGAAGTGGGTGCCTGCTTTTTAAATGAAAAGATGAAGCCTTGCACTTTACAAAATGCACAGCACTAAATACAGCAAGCAGAGTTTTAAATGCTCAGGCTGGAGATTTCTTTTTTATATATATATTTTTTATTTTTTGCCCCTGTGTTATTTAGTAGCTTTGTAGTCTTTCTGTTGCTGGCCGTTTAATACCAACATGTGTTGATCTCTGCAGAAGGTAAAAACGCTCTGTTTCTGTACTAATGCTGTAAGGAAGTGTGGCTGCATGTCATCCCACCCCTTGAGGTTCTTCACATTTTTGTCTGGTTCCAGGACACAAACTAGAATGTATTTTATGTGACAGACGCACACAACGTAGCTCATAACTGTGAAGTAAAAGAAAAACCATAGTTTAGAAATAAAAAAAAAATTAAAAATGGTTACCGGTAAGTCTTTTAGGATTTGCTCTACCAACTTTGCACATCTAGAGATAGAAATTTTTGCACATTCCTCTTTGCTCTACAGTCAAAACTCTGTCTGGATGCAGAGCATCCGTAAGCGCCACTCATCAGGTCTTCCCAGAGACTCTTAATGCTGGAAGGAAGCCGCTCCTCTGTAGTCTTTTCAAGCCTGTCACAGGTTTTCTTCCTGTATTTAGCTCCCTTCACCTTCCCCGTCCCTCCTGAAGAAAAGCCTCCCCACAGCATGATACTGCCACCACCATATTGCACGTATCCTTTTTTGCAGGTCGGCCAAATAGTTGAATGTTGTCCTCCTCTGACCAGAGCCCCTTATTCCACATGTTTACTGCGCCCCCTACAGGGCTTGTGGCAAACTGCGGCTCATAGCTTTCGACAATGGCTTCTTTTTCTGGACGAATTTGCTTAAAGGCCAGATTTGTGGAGTGCACGCATAATAGTTAACCTGTGAACGGATTCTCCCACCTGAGCTAGGCATCTCTGCAGCTCCCCCAGAGTTACCATGGGCCCCTGGTTGCTTCTCTGGTTTAGGTGTGGGCCATGTCTTGGCGGATCTTTTCATTTTCCATAGATCGGTTGAACAGATCTGCATTATTTAAGGGCGTCAAAGTAAAGGGGATCGAAGACAAACGCTTTGAATTTTTATTAAAGCATTTAAAAACCAGATGTCTTTTTTTTTTCTCCCCTCTTCATTATGCGTGACTTTGCATTGGTTTATTACGTGCAATATTGTGAAGTTAGTGGTTATAATTTCACCGAATTTGGCACAATCAAAGGATATTTAAACATGACTACAGTGAAAATCTACCGGAAATGAGGTTTAGTATAAAGTTTTTCCAAAAAAAGTTTTAGTTATCAGATTTCAGTTTGTTTTTTTTTGTTGTTGTTTTTTTTTTTTTTTTTTTGTTTGTGTGCATAATTCATATAAATAATTAACTGCAGAGAAAACTAAACTGATGCACATGATTGGAAATTGGGATTATGAATTAGGAAAAAGGAGCAGATTGTAACTCCCTGCATTTAGATTTCAGGGACAAACTGCTGCTCCTCTGAATGTTCGTGTTTATCCTGTAGCTTAAACGTTTTACTGATGATTTAAAAAAAAAAAAAAGGCAGCTCTAATTACCAGGATCGTCCTTCTGTGCTGTAAAATGCATTGCTTCACTATAATACTAAGTCGAGGCGACCAAAAACAACCAAACACACATTTTAACCATCATCTGCTGAAGTGGCGCTACACGTTTGACTAAACCTTACCCAGAGTTCGTCTTCGCAAAGCGCCTTGCTGGTGGGAATCAGAAGCGTTATTTTCCATGCAAGCAGACGGTCTTGGTGCCTAAAATCTGAAACCTTTTGCAGCTCTTTAGGTTGTTTTTATTTTCCTTTTTTTTCCTCCTCCAATCAGAGAGCAGCTGGCGAGGCGCGCGGCGGTTTCTGATTCAGCGTTTCTACACTACAACACAAGCGTTTCCCTTTTTGTTTATACACTCTCCCCCCCACCCTGACAATGTATCAAATCTTTAAATATTATCATGTTAAGAGTATACTTTATGCAAATATATATGAGTATGATGAGTGTGTTGTATGTATCAGCAGTGAAATATTTTTAAAATAAAAAAACATTTGTTTCTGTCATAGCAGGTCTCCCTTGTCTTCTCTGTGGGGTTTCCACCTGATGGCCTGGCTCAGCCAATCAGAGCGGCCCGGTTTTATTTTTAAGTGATGTTGCCATCCAGCAGCAGGGAGATCTGCCTCATGGCCGAGCAGAAGGAAACAGGACTTCTTGTACTGTCCTGTACTTCTTGCAGTTGAGGATTTTGAAAGGTAAAAACAAATTATCCAAGAGGCGTTTTTTTTTTTTTTTTTGTTTTTTTTTCCCCTCCTCCTGACCCAGAAAGTTATTTAAAGCCTGAGCGAGCACTTTGAGCTCAGGCGTTAAATAATTAAGGTTTCTGGGGGAGCTGTTTATGCAGATTTGATTTCCATTTCTGCAGCAGGTCCTCCCCAGCTTTTCTTTTATCTTCTGCCTTGTTAAGTTCTGCCTTGAGATCATTTGAAACATTTCTGTTCGTGTGCTAAAACCTGAGCGGAGGCCACCAGGATGCGCCGCTCATCCACAAGCTTCATTCGTCCAGTGGCAGGACTGAAACTCTGTCCGCAGAGTTTCTTTTCAATCTTGTTTTTGTTCTTTGTACATTTGGGCTCAACGTGTTTGAGTTGAGGAGAGAATGAAGTTTAATCCTTTTGGAAGTTGGAACAGTAACAGGAAACCTTTTTTTTCTTGTTTAACCCAAGATTAAATGACTGACATTGCATTTCTGGTGCAGAGATCCTGCAGCTGTCTGGGGAGGTCAGGTCAGAGAAATATATGAATAAAATTAAAAAAATGCTTGTTTTTCCAGATTTTAAACCCAATCTCATTGTTCAAATGTCATCCATCCATCTAGTCCTCTAATTGTCCTGCTCCCTCTGTCCATCACGGCAGCTGTTCATGTCCACCCAACCATCCACTTATTAAAGTATTTGAATCGTCTTAGTACTGAAAAGTGCTCCGCACTGCAAAAACTGAACTAAAAATAAGTAAAATCATCCTTACATAAGTATTTATTCTTGATTGGAGCAGGTAAATGAGATTATCTGCCAATGGAATGAGTATTTTGACCTCTAAAATACGATAATTTGATATATTCATACTTTTTGATAAATTTTTTTTTGACGTCTGGACCAACTTGGACAAGCAGTCTCATTATTTCTCAGTAATCATTAAAAAACAAGGTCTGATTCTAATTTGACTTTTCTGAGTTGGAAAAGACGATTTAGGCAATTGTTTAATTTTGTTTTTTTACGTCTGGACCGACTTCACTTTAGAGAACAGAATCAGAAATAAGGGTTAGAAAAAGCAACTATTTATCCATTTATCCACCTTACTTTTCCCATAAAGATACCGACCTGAGAAACATTTGAACCAAACTCCAGATAACGTAGGAAAACATGTTTTGCTGACAAGCTGACCTAAAGGTTCTTATTTACCTGAATCACGTCAGAGAAGCGTCTAAATGTATAGTTGGCATTTATTAATCGTCTAAAGACGGCAGTCTCAGCATTCTTCGGCTTTAATCCATCACCTTCCAGCTCTTTGGGGTTTTTAGGCCTTTAAGCAGCTTCCTTCGCAACGCTGAGGTCAGCGGAGCAGAAAATAATTTGAACAAAGCTTCTTGTGAATACAGTTTTATTTAGAAAATGTACAACATCTCGTGTCCGCAGCAGTGACGATAAACCAACGCCGAGTTTTAAAAAGGAACTCAAACGGTAAACGGGAGTGGGACCTCGTCGGTGTGTAAAACAGTTTTTTTTATAAAGGACTTTAAATATTTAGAGAAAAGGACTCTTCATGTTTTAATATCTAATAAACTATGAGGCACTGAAACAAAAGAACCCATGTGACTGCGGCCCGTCTCGTCACATTAACGCGGTGAGGACGGCTGCTGATGTGCTCCAAAGCTCTGCTCTGATTGGGTGATGTGTCGCAGCAGAAGGCAAAGGGGATAGGAGTCTGTTCACATTGTCAGGAGGTGCTTTTATTTTGACGAGTCGGGCTGTGTGCTTGGCAGGAGCCAGTCTCTGTCAGACCCTCAGCTCCGGCTGCAGCTGTGTGATGAGAGCACTTGTCGTGGGCGTGGCTGTGCAGCAGCGTGTCACGCTGAAGGGGACGGCGGGTCGGGGTCCGGGTCGTAGTGGTACGTCGCCTGACGGTGTCCGCCGCCGCTGCTGCTGCCGCCGTGTGGCTGCTGGTTGCTGCGGGGCAGGTGGTCCTGCTGGTTGGGGCCCTCGTAGGGCGGCGGCAGCTGGGCTCCTGGGGGGTTCTCTGGCGCCGGGCCGATCAGCGGCTGGTGGAGCTCGTTGGGGCCCGGCGGCGGGGGCAACGTGTCCAGCTCGTCCACCTGCGGGCCCGGCGGGTGCAGGACCACCAGCTGGTCCTGGGGAATGTCGGCGGCGGCGGCGGCCAGGTTGGTGGTGGACTTGGACTTGACGCACTGGAAGTCCACGTGGCGGCTCTTCCCTTCCTCCTTCTCCCAGGACATGCGGATGAAGGGCCGCTGGACGTAGTTGTAGATGACCTCGGGGCGGCCCCCGGGACGCCGCTTCACCTTCTCCTTGTAGGTCGGGTATCCTGGCGGGGAATGAAGCAGAGCTAACATCAGTAGGGGTGGGTATTACCAAAGAAGTCACGATTCAATTCGAATCACGATTCACATGCCCCGTTAATGGGGAGTTTTTCTTCCCACTGTCGCTTCATGCTTGCTCAGTATGAGGGATTGCAGCAAAGCCATGTACAATGCAGACGACTCTCCCTGTGGCTCTACGGTTCCCCAGGAGTGAATGCTGCTTGTCGGGACTTTGATGCAATCAACTGGTTTCCTTATATAGGACATTTTGACCAATCTGTATAATCTGACCCAATCTGTATAATATGATTGAACTTGATTTTGTAAAGTGCCTTGAGATGACATGTTTCATGATTTGGCGCTATATAAATAAAATTGAATTGAATGATCCGATTCTATCACGATGCATCACGATACTTGAATTATTGCTACGTATCGCGATGCATTGCGATATTTTCACTGAACACTGTTCAGGGTTCCCGCGGATCCTTAAAAAGTCCTAAAAGGCATTGAATTCTTGTAATATAAAACTAAGGCCTTAATTGGCATTAAAATGTCTTAAATCAGTCTTTCTTAGGTCTTAAAATTGTTACCAGGTCATAAATAGGATTTTATTTTTGTAATCCTTACCAAACAGTAAAATAATTGACACAATTATAATTTTTTTTATTTACCAAACGGCTCAATGTAACCATTATTGGTTTCGTCCCGATAGTGGAACCGATAAAAACTGTTGCGGCCGGACCATAGCTGCGAAAAGAGTTGGCACTGGTTATGTTGTGGTTTTTAAAACTGATTTTATAGTTTATTTTAGCAGGGAACAAAACAACGTTTGTGAATTCAGTTCAGTAGTTGTTAAAAATATATCTGTAATTTGTGTGTTTTGTAGCTTTCTTCCTATATGGAATGTTTTTCAAAATTTTAAACATGTCTACTTGGCCAGAAAGTAATGGTTCATGTTAAAATAAACATTTGAGTGAAGTTGGCGCAACCTGGTTTATCTTGTTTATCGTGAAGTTGGTCTTAACTTTTTATTTCAAGTGGCATTAAAAAGTCTTAAAAAGTCTTGAATTAACTTGCCTTATGCTGTAGGAACCCTGCTGTTAGAAAAATTACAGCCAGTACCAGTGGCTGACTGGCTGTGTATGGATAGTGTCTTCAATTGATACATATCTGAAAGAAACTGAATTCATACATAGCTGTATTTATTGAAACGACTTTTGGAGGTATTGCCATGAAAACAAATATTACTATTACTGGAGTGGACACACCGACAAAAAGTGCTTAGGATTTATAAAACTTAAAATAACAAAATAAGGATAATCCGTGCCGTTTACATGGCCTCAGTGGTCCTTTAAACTAATTAAGTTGTATTCCACTTGTTTTTGGCTGATGTTCGACAACCATTCATGCAATTTTATTTTATTTTTTATATTAATAATCGATACTTGGCGTCAAGAATCGATGCAGTAGATCGCGAAAATTAGAATTGCGATGCATTGTCATGACGATTATTTTGCCCACCCCTATACATCAGCGGCGGCATTCTCACTTACAGTGAGTTAGGAAACAGCTAAAATTCTGTAAAAGTTTCAGAATCAAGTATTACAGCAGAGTCTGACTCTCTGCAGGAGTTCAGTCTACATGCTTTCATTTCCTGCGTCACAACCTTCCTCGCCTAGAGGAGGTACGCCTTTTATCAGACTGAGTCATTTAAAGGGTCTGTTGGCATCTTGAGGGAGGCAAGGAGTCAAAGAGCAGAGACGAAGGAACATCAAGCTCTAATAATATCAGGTCCCTGTGCAGCAGTTCTGGGGTTTTTCCCTCACTGCATCGTGTCAAACATCCAGTTTTGATCCCACATAAAACTCCTAAACCTCATGGGAAGCAAATGTCAGAACGGCACAACTTGAAACCCATCTGACCCAAAAGGAGCGGCCCAGAGAGCGTCGATCAGAATCGGCTGAAAACAAGCGAAAGAAAATCGTTTGAATTCTTTTCTACCTGCTCAGGAATATTTTAATGGAAGAGATTCATTTACGTCTGAGAAAGGGTCCCAGACGTTTGTCTTGATGAGGGGGAAAAAAATAGTTCACCTTTTCCTAACTTGATGGGTCGAATGTTTTTCTGTTTTGTTGGTCTAAAAAAAAAGAAAGAAAAAAAAAAAAGCCAAGTTTCCAGAATGGTTCTGTTGGAGAGCGGCAGGCTAAAAGGAGAACACCACTTTGTTGTTAGCTGTACCGAACATTCCCATCTGCATCCTCTGCTCCACTTATTAGCCGCTTATTAAGCGGTTGTGGAGCCACAGGAAATTACTCCACACTCTGGACCGCCTGGTTTAGGTTAAAGCGTATTTAACCCGGACCAAACTCTAAAAGAGAAGCTTTGGCCAGACGGGAATACTGTGGCGCAGCGACTGACGTGCCCAGATGTTCGCCACATCTTTCAACTTTCAGGCGTATTTATTTTGTTATTCGTCCAGAAAAACTAACAGATCTGTTTAAATACTAATAAACGGTCTCCAGTCAGAACACGCTCAGCTGCAGATGGTCCACGGTGATCTAAACCTTGAATAAACTAATATATCAAGATTTTTTTAAAATAGGTGTAAGATGGAATCATTTTATTTATATCGAGATGGTCTGTGTTGTGTTATAATTATACTTTTATGTATTCCAGTAGGTTATTTTCCAGCTGTTTCACATGTTTTTACCTACAGCTGTTAGTTGAATATACCTGTGAGACATCCGGAAAAACGCTTTTTATAATTACCTTATAAAAAGAAAAACATAAATATTGTATATCAGCATTCAGCCTAAAAATATATATAAATTTGTAAATCTTTGTTCTACAATAAACCATTTTTAAATAGTTGCTCCCTGATTAAATTATACTAAAAATCTCCAGGAATTAATTTGTTTCTTTGTTACATGACAATGGTTTGGTTTAAATTGGCACCAAATGAGTTTAAAAAAGAAACATCTAGATGCTAAATACTGATTTTAGAAGCAGTTTACCCTTTAAAGCAAATTACCTTCTATTCCCAGGCGGATCTTTTTCAGTCCTCTGTCCTTCAGCACCGATTTGGCCACGTCTCTGTTCTCGATGTATTTGAAGAAGCGATAGAGTTTGGTGCTGTAGATGACTGCAGAGGAAAATTACAGTAAACACGCTGATCCGGCAGAATGTCAAAGCTAAAAACTTAAAAAAAGTGTTGTTTATGACGAGAATTTTTCCTGTTACAAAAGTTTGCATCACTCCTTTCTTCTGCTGAATTTCAGACCTGAGACACAGACGACTTTTCCACATTTCCTCGGTTTGTTGAGGGAAGTCCCTCTCTGGGCTCTGAGCACCAGGACACAACTAAGAAGTCTCTGTTGGTTTACTTGAAAACAGGGATTTTAACGTTTAAAAGCCGTGGCTGATGACTTCAGTGTTACATTTACCTTAAATATTAAAGAAGTTACAGCACAACTACAAAGGCGCTCCACTTGTAAAACAATACAATTAAAAATCTTAAATAAGGAACTGAACTGTCTATAAAAGGCATTTGTCAGTAAATTTGAATGTGCGTTTTGATGAGGATCGTTGGTCACATTAAAAGTACCTTTTGAAAATAACCTTTAAGCAGGTATTAAACACACTTTTCATTAGAACCACATTTTTGCTTTAAAAGTTTTTATTGCTCTGATGTAAAAGTCTAAACGTTCAGATAAAAGAAGAAATGAAATGCTGCGTCTCCGTTAGCTTTAAGCAGAAAAGCACCGCAGCTAACAGAAACAAAAGTGTTGACTTAGTGGACTAAGTCGCTGAAATAAAGGACCTTTTCAATAATATTCTGATTTATTGAGCTGTAAACCACTCAAAGTTCCCAGAACCAGAACTGAACTGGTAGCTGGTTGAAAACTGAGCAAAACGGGAACAGCGTCAGTCTAACTTCACACAACCCGTCACTTTAACAGCACATTTCTATCACGTCTGTAAATTTTAAATTTTTCTTTTTATGTGATACTTAAATTTGAGCCATCGCTCTTTAAGTCTTTTCACCGACTTTCAAGTAAAGCTCTTTGTATCACCTTGTGTATAAGCGGCGGTATAGAAACAGGCTTAGTTTGCTTTAATAAAGTAATAACGTTGATTTACCTCGGGTGGCCGGTACTCTGCCACCTTTAGACGCGTCCCCTGCCCTACACACCTGAAACACCAGCATGGAGTCACGCTCTGCTGATCGCCGTCTAAAAGCTGCAGGGCAGAGACCTCTGATGTCTCTGCTCTGTCTTTTCTAACGCCCAGTCGGTCGAGGCAGATGACCGTTCATACTGAGCCTGGTTTTGATGGAGTTTTTCTTTCCACTGTCGCCTCATGCTTGCTCAGTATGAGGGATTGCTGCAAAGCCATTTACAATGCAGACGACTGTCCACTGTGGTTCTACGCTTCTCCACACTGCAAAAACGAAACTAAAATAGAGTCAAATTTTCTTGTACTGAGTGCATTTGTCCTTGATTTGAGCACGTAAATAAGATGATTTGCCAATGCAATGAGATTTTTGCACTTAAAATGGGAACAAGTCATCTCTAGCATCTTATTACAGGTGCAGTATATCTAATTATCTTATTTTAGGGGTCAAAATACTTATTCCATTGGCAGATACTCTTATTTACCTGCTCAAATCAAGGACAAATGCACTAATTTCAAGAAAATTTTACTTATTTTTAGTTCCGTCTTTGCAGTGCAGGAATGAATGCTGCTTGTCAGGACTTTGAAGCAATCAACTGGGTTCCCTTATATAGGAAATTATTGACCAATCTGTAATATGATTGAACTTGACTTTGTAAAATACCTCGAGATGACATGTTTCATGAATTGGCGCTGTATAAATAAAATTGAATTGAACTGAATGTAATTGCTCTGCCTCACTGAAAGCAGAGATGCTGAAAAAAACCTTCCATGAAGGGAGTTTGGTGCTGATGAACGCGGCCGTTCACGGTTAAAGTGGCTTTGGGAAGATTATTGATTATTATTGATTATTAATTACTGAGCCGATGTGACATGTGAATTTCTCCAATGTGAGATCAATAAAGCCTTTTTTATCTTATCTTAAGAACGACGTTGGGAACTGGTGTGGAATCTAAGCGGGTTTTAGCGACGGTTTGTATCCGAACCGCCCTGTTTCCGTTAACTTAAGCTGCTAACCAGCCCGAGGCGTCGCCACGTTTCCCGTAATCAAACGGCTCAGAGACTGAAGCTCACTCTGAGAGTACTCCTCTCCCATCTGCGGCGGGTACTCCTCGTCCCAGTCCACCACGTCGTCGTCCGTCAGCACCACCACGTGGCACTCCCTCTCGCCGCTCTGGGCGCTGGCGACCATCAGCGGCAGCACCATCTCCTCCAGGTAGCACTCGAACTGACGGCGGGCTCCGTCGTTGGACAGCTCGTGCATCAGGGCGCCTGAGCACAAACATCCCATCTCAGATCATCACAAGGCAGTTTTTAAACTGTTAATATTTAGATTTAGAAACTTTCTAATCTTCATGCATTGTTTTGTAGAATGTAAGCAAATGAAGTGCATTTTCTTCGTGTAAAGTAATGTTTTTTTAAATAATTTTTTAATGCTGTTGTGCTAAGGATTTTTCATTCAGGTCTCTACGCTGATGGCCTGAAACAAAAGCAAAAAAGAAATAAATTACAGATGCATCTTTAGAAGAAAATAAAAAAAAAAGAGCCTCAAAAGGCATCTCTTTTTGAAAGCAGCTACATTATGTAAAAGGGATAAATTAATACCGGTACATAAAATGAATTATAGATGAAAACTTTGTAGCATCAAACTCCTAAACAAGATTTTGTACAATTGACTGACAAAATAAAAAAATAAAAAAAACAGAACCTTAGGTTATGGAGCATTGAGTGACAGATAAAATTAAAACAGCTCTGTGGGAGTAATATTGCTCTAAAACAACGAGGAAACAGCAGTAAAATCATAATTTTAACTCAGTCTTTGTAGCTCAATCCAAAGAGAAGGCTACAGACCAGAGGTGGGTAGTAACTAGTTACATTTACTCAGTTACATTTACTTTAGTAACTTTCTGAACAAAATGTACTTTTAGGAGTAGTTTTACTGCACTGTAATTTTTATTACTTAATCATCGCTACTCTTGAGTAAAATTTCTGGCTGCTCTGACTGTGAGTAACTTCAGGAATAAAGAACAGACTCCTTTAAAAATGCACCAGAGACAAAAACCTAAAAGTTTATGTTAAAGTGAGACTTTTATTTGTACATATGGTGCACAAATGTGTTTTGTATCTGCTGAGCTCATTGAACCATTTGGGGGTCAAATTAACGTACAGTAAACAGTAGATATGGTCACTGGAAGTACTTTGCACTGTTCTAATATACTGTATGTATGTAAGCATTGCTTTCAAGTTTAATGTTTAAATACATTATTTAGAAAAGTGTTTATTCTGCCTGAATTTGTTATTTTGCAGTTATTTGTATATATTTTTTATTTTTATTTAGAATACCAGAATTAACACATAATGTTATTTTTGTTTGTCCGATTAGATCATTTTTAAATATTAACTGATCAGTTGCTATGATTAGTTACTTAGTACTTCAGTCGCCTTCTTACTGAATACTTTTTTACATTTATATGAGTAATTTCTGGGCTGACAACTTTTTACTTTCACTGGAGTAAAAATACGTTGAAGTAGTTCTACTCTTGAGTAAAATCTTTGGCTACTCTACTCACCTCTGCTAGACTTTATGAACTCTTTATATACATTAGAAATACATAATTTGATTGAATATGACTTTGACGTGTTGAGATGACGTGTTGTGAATTGGTGATATAAAAATAAAATTTAACTGAGTTGAATACATTTTTATATGCACATTTAAAAAACTTAAACAGCTTTTTAAATGTAATTTTCATGTACTTTACATGACGACTTTGGCCCAATGACCACAGGAAATGGGACCGATTAGAGCATCTGCTCACATTTATCTAGTCTGAGAAACAGCTAATATTCCCAAAACAACAGTTTGACAAAGAAAACAGATTTATTGAGCATAAAACTGCAGTGGTTTCTGAACAGAGAGGTTATAATTAGTCCTTTATGAAGCGTTACATAATGTTTCAGGGACTCGACTTAAAACCAGATTTAAAAGGTTTACTGTAAAGACGGAGGTGAGAGGAGCCGTTAACCACTGGAACCTCCTGGAAGGATTGCAGCTTTGACTCAAATCCAATCTGCAGAGACTATTTATTCAGACATCCAGTTGTTTAAGTCTTTCACTTTTATAAAAACAACCGCAGAAGTTTTCTAAAAGACCAGAAATTGATGCAAAATAAAAAAAACCTGCAAACTAAAGCTAATGAAGAGACCCTATGGGGGATAAATTAAAACCGCTTTCTTGTAGTTTTTTTAACGAGCAGCAGATCTCACAGCTAATCATGACCTACTTAGAGGCGCGCCAACATCAGCAGAGCCGCTCCTCCCACACACTCGCACGCAAACGGAGCACCAACACGCGCGCCGTCAACAAAAATATCCCACTGCCAACTCCGTGGAGCCGCAGGATGCTGCAGTAGCAGTGAAAGCCGACGGCGTTTAAGCAAAGAACGTTGTTTGTTTGGACTTTTTCCGCTGCGTGATCTTTACCCACATGATGTAAAAAAAAAAAAAAAGCTTTGATCCTCAGAGGCAGGATCAGCTTTACTGGCCAAGTTTGGGACTTTAGTTTCATTCGGTATAAATACCAGACTACACATCACGTTAAATTCATGCTTTTCTTAATAATGCGAGAGCCTGACGGAGAAATCCATAATCTGCGATGAAAACAAATAAATAAATGAACCAAGCTCTATTTTAAGGAGCGCAGAAGGAGCGGAGGACTCACCAAACTGTGCATGGACAAGAAGGGGAACTACATTACGCTCGACGCCTCACACGGTGGAGGAAAAGGTGCGCAGGAGCGAGGCGGAGGAGTCCGTGTACTCACTGAGGTCTCGGCACTTGATGGTGCTGTAGTTGAAGGAGATGCAGAGGTAGTCACATGCCTCTCTCAGCTCGGGAATGGAAACGCCGTCAGGGCAGCGGATTATCCCCGACTTGTAGTAATCCTGCCATTTGCACCGGCACAGGGAGAAACAACAACAACAACACACACAGTGAGGAGGACGGTCATGCGCGCGCACCAGCAGAGGAGGGAAAACAAGACGCCATTATTAATGCTGCCTGGCAGAGAGAGAGAGAGAGAGAGAGGGAGAGAGAGAGGGGAGGAGGAGATAAGGGGGAGGGTTGGACAGCAAGTGATAAAAAGCAACGACACAGAGAGAGAGAGAGGAAGGGAGAAGGGCTAAAGAGCCAGAAAAAAAAAAAAAAAAAAAAAGATGATGAAAGCAAAAGCTGCTGACGTCACTCCCCTCCCTCCATTGAGACTCTCTCAGCGACGCTTTCCCAGGAGTTTCTACTGATGGAAACCAGAGGAGACACTCTGGGCACACAGGACACAGAACCTTTGGCTCCGCCCACTTCCTGTTCTGCCTCACACGTCTCCCTTTATTTTCCTTAACGTCTCCTGACATCCAGATGAAACCACATGTTTACATGCACCATATAGAAGGACGACCTTACACCCCCCCCCCCCTCGGCCGTCTGACTATAAATCAGAGTAAAGCTGTTCAGCTTTAGCTCAGTTAGCAAAATTGTTTCCATTTACTAAATGCTAAAATAATGAGATGCATTTTTTTTTACGACGTTCGCTAAAGTCTGAAGCTTAAACATACTGACATTACTTCCCTTTTAACAATGTGTGAAAGTCGGGGTGATGATGTCATGGCTTTGTTAGCTTCTGACAGCTTCAGTCATAGCATCTGATTTAAATGCGGACATACTTCATCCACGTCATCATCATGGAAAAATCTAACAAACTTTCACCATATTCCACATTTCTATTTGTTGGTAGTTACCGTATTTTTCAGCCTATAAGTCACTTTTCTCCATAGTTTGGCCGATCCTGTGACTTATATTCAGTGTGACTTTTATATACATTTTAATGGTAAATCATACTGACCAAGATGAACCAAGTAGTAAACATTACCGTCTAGAGCCACAAGAGGGCGTTCTAGGCTTGTCAAAACTATATGCTGCTCCTGTACTACTAAAAAATTTTATAAAACATTAACTTATAAACAAGACTGAACACATGCAGATATGTTGTTTCACTGTTTCAGTCTGCATTCATGCAGAGGAGCGTTCTGCGGTGCAGCGCGAAGGAAAAAGACTGCGACAGAACCCAGTTACTGTGCTGTCTGTGAAGCTAATAACAGCTAACGCTACACATTAGCTTTATGCTGCTCTGAAACATCCGTGTCATACTGTTAGCTTAGCATGTAGCACCGTTCTGCTCACGGTCTAATTTCAGCGTAATAAGACCAAACTGCTCTGACGAGAACTTTCCCGGCTGGAGTTGCTAGCTTGTTATGCTAATTTACCCCATTCATCCTCCCAGGTATGTTCCACGTTATTCAGCCGATTGTGGATGCAGCTGTGTAATTTAATAAGTTGTGTTACCAAGTTAAATGTCCGTTTTTAGTCTTGAATTGTGTGAAATGAATTTGTAAATAAATGAGACATAGTCCGGTGTGACTTATAGTCCGAAAAATACGATAAATTACATTTTTGGAGTGGCCTAGTCAAAGTCTGGATTCAAATCCAATTGGAATCCTGTGGCATTGCCCTAAGCAGGACACTTATGCTCAGAAATTCTCTATTGTGGTTGAATTAAAACAATTCTGGAAACAAATGGGAGGTTAAATTCCTGGGCAGCAGAGTTAAAAGACATATTGCAGGTTTAAAGGGAAAGTTAAGTTTTCACGTAGGTTGGTTCTAATAACCGTTTTCCTACAAAAAAAAAAAGAATCGTGTGAACTTTCAAATTTGCTTAGTTTATGTGAAACATTTACGTCTGATCAAACAAAAAAAAGCTAAATTAGACTAAATTTGTGTACTTTTTTAAACGTAAGAAACGATAAATTAAAAACAAAACATGATAAAAATAAAACACTATATAAGAATTTTTGTTCTTATTACAGCTGGGACCTTCATCCGTATTTCTGGAATTAGAATTTAGCAGTAAACTGTGCAAAAGACCTTTTAATTACAGCATTTATAAACATTAAACCACTGTTTTCTTTTATTCGCTCCCATCTTTTTTGGTGAAAGAAGAAAAAAAATGTCTGACAAACCATGGTGTTATGGCTGCAGTGGGTCTCTACCTTATTTTCCTTGTAGGGTCCAGAGACAGGCCTTCTGCAGGTGTTATGTATTGCCCTGATTGGTGCTCTGCTGCTT
The DNA here is from genome assembly GCF_011125445.2 of Fundulus heteroclitus. Lineage (NCBI taxonomy): Eukaryota > Metazoa > Chordata > Actinopteri > Cyprinodontiformes > Fundulidae > Fundulus > Fundulus heteroclitus. Next base: position 30,537,900 of record NC_046362.1, on the reverse strand, counting down.
TAAAGATGCTCTGCATGCAGCAGAGAGGAGGCTCTCTTCCTGCTCTCCCTCCTCAGATCCCCATTTGGTTTGGTTTGTAGTTTATCTTATGGTTGGGTTTTCTTAGGTTTGTTTTGCATTTGCTTATTTCTGGTTAGTTATGGGTTTTGCATTAATCCATTTTGGTTTCTTATTTTAGGTATTCTCTCTTCGGGCTTTTATTTCTTTAGTATAATTTAATCATTTTAATTTAACCAGTAAATCCTTGTGTGGTCTCCTTTGAATAATAAGATAATGAGAATGAGATCCACTGACCAAAGCTAATTAAGATAAAATGGCTAACAAGGTGGTTCGGAGTTCCGACATCGGGAGGCTTTATTTTAACATTTTTATTTTAGAATGAATTTCTGTTATAGTTCAGGGAACTTCATTATACATCGTCTTACAGCTGGTTCCCAATATAAAAGTTAAAGTCCAAAACTAGAGATTTCTGAGAATAAATTACAAAACGAGGTGGAAAAAGGCAGAACCTGTTCAAGCAAAAATGACTGAAAATGATATCAATCTGTTCCTGAGAGCTCTGGACCTGAACACACTAAAAAAAAAAAAAAACTTTTTACTGCATCCAGTCCAACCAAATGGACTGCCTTAACACAAAATATATTTTTACACTGAGCACTGTGAAAGCAAGAAGTGACGCTGGAGTGAAGCAACGCGTCCATGGAGAGCTATACGTGAATAAAACATCAGAGTCTATGAAGCAGAACGAGCTGGAACTCTCTGTGCCCCGCGGGAGAACCGGAGAAAACAGAAAAAGTTAGGAACTCTTCAGGAGAACTGGAGCAAGAAAAAAGGGACAAAGGCCGGCGACGCAGGAAACAAAGGACTGGACAGAGAAAGGAGGAGATGGGTTAATGGGAGAGAAAACGTGATGGAGGAAAGGAAATCAGAAAAAGGATAGAGTAAGAAAAGAGAGCGAGGAAATGGAGGAGAAAAAGGGTAAAACAGGAAGCGAGGCAGAGAAAGACAAGAAAAAAAAAAGTCCATGAGATCTCACCAGGATGGCCCGGAACACGGTGGAGCTGATGCCGTCGGCCACCTCAAACTCTCCTTTCTCGTTGGGCCGCGTGAAATTGTTGTCCCGACACGAGCCGAACATCCTGAAAGCGAAGTACGCGCTTTATTCATAAAACACCGACACTGTTCCAAACAGCTGAATTCAGCAGGGTGACTGGGGATGGTTACCCAGAATGCCATGCGGCCATTTAAAAAAAATCACAGCCGTCTGCTTCTCTGCATGGTTTGCAGAAGAGTTTTACATCAAGTGAGCATTAGTTCGCTGATTTAACGACTCAGCGTTTTCACAAATAAATCTAAGTGCTTTCCATCATTACTTTACCGCGTAGTATTTCACTGTAACATTTTATTTATTTATTTTTTTGGGGGGGGGGACTCATTTAACAGATTCTAACAGGTGGGCTCGTGTTTATTTACCATGTGTGTATAATAGGGTCTTGTTTAAATTAGATTTTCTTCTTTCAGATGTTCACATTATATACGCACATTGCTGATCATTTTGGTTCTTACCAAGATAATAAAAACAGCTTTGGATAATTTATCTTGTTTTAAGAGTAATTTTTTTTTATTTTAAGTGTTTTATTTTACACTTTAACTTTAAATGAAGGAATCTTGCCAAGTGAAATTATCTTGCTGCATGAACAGATAATTTCACCAGTAACCTTTTCCACCGACTTAGCATTTTTATCTTGATTTTGGAAACCCGCTTTTTAGAAGTGATTTAAATGGGATAAAGTAAAAACTTTTGGGTGCACGTTAACCCATGCAGGTACACAGACTAATGCGTGGAAAACGTTGAAGGCAGAGAACTGTTCTGGACTCAGAGTGCTTCCAAACCTGAAACGGGTCTTCTTTCAAGGACAGTTAATCACTGAGATTAACCGATTAATCCAAAAATGTATTATTTGACAGGCTGTGGCAGGCTTACACTGATTATTTATTATTTATTTATTGATTATTTATTCAATAAACTATCAGACTTGAGCGCGTTACAGACAAATAACTACAGTATTCTTAAATGACTCAAGGCTGGTTTACACGGCAGGATTTTTAGACGATTTTTGTCCTGACCCCCCCCCCCCCCCCTTATGAGAGGCGCCGATTATCAGCGTGTCTCTTAAGATTATCGTAGGAGAATCTCCTGCCGTCTGTTAAGAGTAACCGGGTCCGCTCCGATCTTCAAATCGGGGATATTCAGCATGTTGAATCGTCTTACCCTGATATCCTAGCATTTGTGGTGTCCCCAGAGGACAAACGAGCACCTAAACTGTTTTATTTAAAATCCTGCCGTGTGAATCAGCCGTTAGATCAATTGTCGGGTGACAAAAAAAATATTTTTTTCATTTATTTTTTTAAACAGAAATCCTTCAAAGCTGGAACATCACAATCAAAGGATTTGAAGGCAGAATTTTGAGGCACTTATCAGCGTGAAATCTACCCGAGTGTTTCTGGAACAAAACGTGCCCAAAAGCTTAGAAATGCAGGTAAAGCTTTGAGTCTACGAGGCTTTTCTATGACTGATATAGGGCTGGACGATAATTCAATAACAATATATATCGATCGATAAACGTGTGGCGCGATAGGAAAAAAAAGGGTCGATAAAACTTTGATGACAGTTTTCCTTTCTTGCTTTCATCATATTAATTGATGCTACAGTCACTACTTCCTCTCGGCCAATCGTAACCACGGACCCAGGCACGCCGTCACAAAGCACCGCCCTCTCAAACCACAACACAGAGCGCGTGAATATGTTGCAGCAAGGAGCGGTGGAGGAAACGGTCCCAAAACGAGGTTTTACTAGTTCGCCAGTCTGACAGAAATAAACCAGTGATTTGTAAAACTTGCAAGGAACCGGTAAAAACAAAGTCTGGTAACGCAACCAACTTGTTTCATCACGTAAGCCGCTCACACCCGCAGCAGCACGAGCCGTTTTAGCCCCGCCGCCGCTCCGCGTCATCTTCGGAGAAATCTTACGGAGCTTCTTCCAAAACAAAGCAGGTATAGCAGCTAAACTGGGCTCCCTTCTGTGTGATAAAATGGTATTGGTATATTTATTTTGGTCATTTTACTGGTCACTTTAGTTTATTCTTTGTCAGTATTTAATAACAACTCAGGTCTCTCAAGTTATTTTTCATTAAAAAAAAAATCTGTTATGGTTAAAAAAGTTGGTGAAATAAAGATTTAATTGGAATTCTGTGTTTGTGTTCTTTATTAAAATTAAATCATTTAGCAATATCATAAAATCTCCAGGCAGAGCTGCACATAAAATATGGTTTTAAATATTTTCAATAATTATCGATATCGATCAATATGCTTTTTTTTTTTTAATCGATAAGCTTTTTTTCTATATCGTCCAGCCCTAGACTGATCTATAAAAAAATTTAAAGATAAATGTGATCTTTATCAACACAAAAAAGGGTAAGAAGTGTTTAAATAGTTTTTACTCCCTTAGAGTAAGGCTAGGCATCATTTTAAAAACCAGATCTCAAACACTGAGCTTTAAAAGAAGCCGTCGTCTTTGTGATGTAATGCAAAGTTTAGTTTTGGGTGTTGGTTACCTGCCCAGCATGGTGTTGGGTTGAGCTGTGAAGATGGCGGGGTCCACCACAAATCTCGTATTGTCCACAATGAGCGTGACTCTCTCTCCCGGCCGCAGCCCCCCGCTCCGGTGCTCTTTGCCGCCGAGGTCATAGACGTAGATCATGTCGCAGGGCCCCTGGCCCAACATTTTGGAGTGGTGGTCTGCACCGGGGGGGCCGAACGGCCGCGGTATGTGTCCCCCAATCAGAGCGCCTCCAACATGTGAATAACAGTGAGAGACTCTGGGAGGACGTGGGCTGGACGACCTGGAGGAGGAGCCTCCGTCACCGCGCTCCCGATCTGTGGGAGGGAAAGGGAGGCGGGATGATGGGAACGCCACTCGTTACGTACTCTGAGGTTCTCCTGAACGTTCTGCTGAACGTTCTGCTTACCGTGCTGTCTCGTTGGAGACGTGATGTTCCTGATGCACGGCGTGAGCTGGCTCTCCCCTCTCTCGTGCGAGGAGTCCCGCGAGCGATCACCTGAGCGCCGCCGCTGTTCCCTATGATGCTCCGCTCCTCCTCCTCCTCCTCCTCCTCCTCCTCCTCCTCCTCCTGCTCCTCTGGTCCCAGCGACGGGCCCGCCGCTGGCTCCGGCCCCATACAGGCTCATGGTCCTGACCTGATGGCGCTGCAGCGGGCGGGTGAGGTCCGACCCAGACAAACCACACTGCTCACTTGTGGAGAGACGGAGCAAACATACAGAAAATCTCTGTGATGAGCATCTTTTGGGTCAGAAGACGTCATTTGTGTTAAGTTCACATGAGCTGAGAAACAATAAACCGTGATTAGGAATAAATGCTAGTAAAATAATCATAATATCAATGGCCTTTATAAAAAGGTTCGCACAAGAAGAACATAAAAAGAAGGAAGGAAAAACACAGACACGACAAAGAAAGGAAGGAAGGAAAAACAGCCATAAAAGAAAGAAAGAAAAAAAGAAAGGAAGGAAGGAAGGAAGGAAAAACAGCCATAAAAGAAAGAAAGGAAGGAAGGAAGGAAAAACAGCCATAAAAGAAAGAAAGAAAAAAAAGGATGGAAGGAAGGAAGGAAAGAAGGAAGGAAGGAAGAACACAGACATGATAAAGAAAGAAAGGAAGGAAAAAAACAGCCATAAAAGAAAGAAAGGAAGGAAGGGAAAACAGCCATAAAAGAAAGAAAGAAAAAAAGAAAGGAAGGAAGGAAGGAAGGAAAAACAGCCATAAAAGAAAGAAAGAAAAAAAAGGATGGAAGGAAGGAAGGAAGGAAGGAAGGAAGGAAGGAAGGAAGGAAGGAAGGAAGGAAGGAAGGAAGAACACAGACATGATAAAGAAAGAAAGGAAGGAAAAACAGCCATAAAAGAAAGAAAGAAATAAAGAAAGAATGAAAGGAAAGAAAAACACAGACATGATAAAGAAAGGAAGGAAAAACAGCCATAAAAGAAAGAAAGAAAGGAAGGAAGGAAGGAAGGAAGGAAAAACACAGACATGATAAAGAAAGAAGGAAAAACAGCCATAAAAGAAAGAAAGGAAGGAAAAACACAGACATGATAAAGAAAGAAAGGAAGGAAAAACAGCCATAAAAGGAAGGAAGGAAGGAAAGGAAGGAAGGAAAAACACAGACATGATAAAGAAAGAAAGGAAGGAAAAACAGCCATAAAAGAAAGGAAGGAAGGAAGGAAGGAAGGAAAAACACAGACAAGATAAAGAAAGAAATGAAAGAAAAATGAAAAAGGTTTCTTTCTTTCAAAAGAAGGAGAGACAGAAGGAAGGGAGGGCAACAGTGGGAAAGGGCATAAAGTCTGCAAATCAAGAATCAAGAGACTTTATTGTCATTATGAGAACTTAGCTAAATTAATCAGAGACTCTCGGCTTAGAAGAGACACATCACACACAGACAAGTTAAACACAAACTAGATACTGTTATGAAGTTATGAAAACAGGTAATTTGTTGTTACGAAGGCATAAATCTCCTGGGTTTGACTTTACAGCAGGAGATCTGGTTCGGTTCTATGTTGTGTGTGTTTTAGCGCGTCAACAATCCTCTATTGTTAACACGGTTGCAGTATAATGGGAGACACTTGACCTCCGCCCCCCCATCTCTTTCTGTCAGATTAACCTGGCTGTATCATGTCTACAGCCGCTCCAGAGCGCATTGCTGTGTAGAGCCGTCGTGCTAATACCAAGAAGTCATTTAGAAAAAGACAAACGAGCTGAAATGGAAAGAAAATTCTCACATTATGGAGGCTGAAAAAGTCGATTTGCAAAATGCCTTCACCCAAAGTCAATAGGAGCACAGCTACCTATTGATTTTCTGCAGGATCCATTGAATGACTGAACATTGCAGCTCCAATTTAACACAGCAGGGCCAACAAACTAAAGGCAGCTTGTCTCGTATTAAATCTTAGATTCTATAATTGTATATAAATGCCACATCTCCACACTTTTAGCAATAAATATCAGCTCGTCCTGCGTCAGCTAAGAAGCAAAATAGTCCTCAACCGACGGCAATTTTATAGGGAGGCATCGTCTGATGCAAAGCTATTTATGTAATATTTTCGTTATAATAAACTCCTTTAATTACTGTACCCTGCTCAGCATCTCTGCAACGGTGCAGCTGACAATTTAATCAGCAGCACGGAGCTTTTATGGCAGAAACGCGTTCAGGTCTCAGTAATGAAGCGGAGCCGGCTCTCATGGGAGGAGCTGCAGTGAAATGTGATAACCACGCACTGTAAAAGCCGAGAGACGACCGACGGAAGAGACGTGAGGCGTAAGGGCAGACGGGAACGCTCCTGCTTCACGCGTGAACAGTCCAGCTTTAAATTAATACCTCTGGAACTTCCTAAATATCTTGATGTTAAGCGTTGTGTAGAGGAAAACTGAGCTGGTTGACTAATAAAGATGATCAATAACTGAGTAAGAGGCCGAGGACGTTGCTTCAACCCTCTGTTTCCACACACAAGACTTTAGTTACCTCCAGGTGCATTTTAATACATGGGAATGTCATTCAAAAGTGAATTTATTTTCAGAAATTAACTGTATCCAAGGATATTAATGGAAAGTTTAGTGGAAGGAAGATATGTGGCAGGATAATCACAAATCTGAGTGCCAGAACTGTTCCGATCCTCGTGTTAAACCACTCCTAAACCAGAGACAGCATCACAAGCATCTCACAAGTGTTGGTCAATTTACTTTGAAATGAAGGTAAATTCTGTATTTCATGTCAAAAATCATTTTATTTATTTTTTTTAATAGGACTGGGGACCGTCTAATGACCTTGGTATCACCGGACCTTAACCACAGGTTAGGGAATATAACAGGTGTTGTCAAGAGGATGGTGGGAGACGCCACAACCAACCGTACAGACAAACTAAAAAGGTATTAAATTCATTAACTCAATCTAGACTTCCTTAGAACCTCAGCAGCCGCGTCACGGTGATGCAGCAGATCCTGCAAAAGCAGCCCCGACAAATCACTGAGTGCATATAGAGACACATGGGCACACCTCAGTAGTACATTTCAGTTTTAAACCACATTTTTTTTAATGTAAAATCCTTTTACAAAAGACAGAATTGTGTTTTTTTTATTAGAAGTAAGCCATAATCATCAAAATGAAATAAATAAATGCTTGACAGATATCAGTATTTTAAGGGAATCTATAAGTTTAACTTTCTGAAACAATTAACTGCAAAAAAAAATGCCTTCCATGTTATTCCAACTAAGTAGCACCTCAATTGTTTAATGGAGTCTAGTTAAGTAAAAGAAAAAGGCTCCTTGGACTTTGGCGGACTCCTAATTGCGCTGGACGGCCGGGCCGGTCCTGCTGCTGAGAGGAGCGGCTGCCTGGCAGACTGATCGAGTTGCTAATTGGTTAACCGTCTGGGTGAGCAGGCACGGACAAGAGTGACAGGACAGACCGTGATGAGGCAGGACGAGCGAGCCCATGACAAAATAAAAAAAAGGTTAGGCAGCGTGGCTGGATACAGTCCGTGATACAGATCCATCTGTCTCACAACATTCCAGTGGTCTGACAAATTTAAACAAAAAGGGCAAAAAAATAATAAGTTTTTTATTTTTTATTTAAATCTGCAACTAAATAAATAAATTTTTAATTGAATTAGATCAAAATCTGCCCCATGTCTACAGTGACAGCATTTAATCTTTGGCAAAACAAACCAGCAACACGGTGCGGTTCTCTTTTTGGCAACGTCCTTGAAGACAAGGGGAAATGGAAGTGGAAGAAAACACTTACACACCTCAGCTTCTGCAACAGCCCGCTCAGGTAAAGCCTCTGAAAAGAGGAGGAGAATGACAAGCGCTCCGTTCCTACCGCCCTTTGCAACGATGCTGCGGTGACTTGACGCCTGACGGAATATGCGGACTGCAGAAAGGTGGCTTTCCAAAGCTCAAAAAACAAAAACCCTACACAGTTTACCATAAATTGGGGGGCGACACAAACACGAGGGTCGCGCAGCCAAAACCGGCAGGGAACAAAAGGCACGCAGGAGGCGATATTTCATTGAGGGCATGCATGTTTTACCCAGCATTGCAGATTTCAAACCTCCACGATGAAGGAGAGTGGCTAAAAATGTTTCACCCCTAATTTTCTTCTACTGTGTGTCGAACAGAAAGGTGTCATCATTTTATTTCTCCTAGTAAAAAAAATAAATAGAAAAAACAACAGGTTAATGACCTAAGGTGCTTTGAAAGGCAACTTCCTAGACTTATTTAAGACAGAATACCTCAGACAGAGATGCGAGGCGCCCTGGGTTGTCTATTAAAAGCATGAGGTGAGAGTCATGAGGGTTCGGGGTCCAATCAATTATTTAGGGGGCTGCCGACACCGACACAGGCGCAGAGGCTCTGTAGGAAAATAGGGTGAACTCAACAAAAGGATCAGCTGCCATTCATCTACAGCAAATTAAAAAAAAATGCATTTTTTGCAAAGCAATATAAAAAGGACGTTAGTTGCATCGTTGAATGTTAATGCAACACACACACACACACAAAAAAAACAAAAAAACAAGAGAGTCCCGTGGAGGATGGGACTCAGGTCGCTGTCTCTCCATCGGTCGCTCCTGTAGTTATTCACAAACAAAGAGCCGTCCGCTGGCAGCTGACAACACAAACCACCATGACGGAGCTAAAACCCTAATTTCCCCCGCTTTTTATTTTAATTTTTTTATTTTTAAAGGATGCGCACGTACCGGTCGGTTTCACCGGGCCAGGAGAAGACGAAGCAGCAGGGAACCAGCTGCGGGATGACAGCGGCACAAAAGCCTTGCGCTCCTCCGAACAAAGCGGGCTTGCCGGCAGTTTCAGCATCCTCGCTCATTACTTTCCAACTTCCTCAGCATCGTTTGGGGGGCAGACACGCCGGACTCGAGCTCGCTGACAACCACCCACCCGGCTGAACGGAAGACGCTTCGAATGCGTCCGCGAGGCGAAAGGACACGCGCTCCGGCCGGTCATTCAGTCACCGCGAGGGACCCGAAAAATGTGAATGGCCGCGTGCTCGACTGAATCAAGAGTGATGCTGCCTTCGCGGACTACTCGTAATGCGCAGTTGCGGGATCTTTAACGCGTTTGACTGGGGGCATGACATGCTACTGCCTGGCCGTGATATATTCGGTCCGGTTCATCCCAGGATTTAAAGTTAAAAACACGCACGATTTGGAAATGAAGAAAAGAAAATTGTGAACTATATTGTATGGGAAATTATAGATTCGTAAACAAATAGTCAATGTATTCCTAGACTTAAAAGCAGGGTTCCCACACCTTGGTGAACATCAAATTCAAGGACCTTTCAAGGGCTTTCCAGGACCAATTTCCTCAAATTCAAGGACCACACGTGGCGGCATTTACCTACTGTGACCGCTGAATATGTTATCATATTTTAATACAATGCAAATTCAATAAAAGACTAAACGGCATAGAAGTTGTTGGGTCAGAAGCAATGCAAGAAAGTAAACTTAATTTATAGCCTACATTGATATTGATCATATTCATAGCCTACATTTATATCCACAGTACATGGCTATGCCATACTACATTACATATAAGATGTACATTAGCCTATTAGTCAATTTGTTTCACTTACTTTCATCTGTGATTAAGCTAGTTTTTGACTTTGACTCTGAAAAGTCGCTAAATATAGCGACAAAGTCGCTGAGTTGGCAACACTGCGTGAATATAACCTATTGGACGCACGTAGGCCTAAACCGTAGCCTACCAACTAACGAAGAAGAGCGAACATACTTTTGCAAATTAAAAGTCTGCGGAATCAACATCATTTTAAAAGATCGTGTGGTAGTAAAATAATGACACGAGTCAATCCGTGTGAACTTTCAACCCCACAAAAAAATTCAAGGACTTTCAAGGACAAGGTGTTTTTTGGCTGTTTTCAAGAACTTTCAAGGGCCTTGAATTTATTTTTTCAGATTCACAAACTTTCAAGGATTTCAAGGACCCGTGGAAACCCTGTAAAAGACAATATGTCATGAGCAACAAGACCTTTCTCTGCATTAGCCACAAGCAACAAAAATCTCCTGTAGATAAAGGTGTTTGGTAAAATAAGGACTACTTAAAACAAGAAAATTAACCGTTCATGTTATTAAGAATATTCTTATTCAAATGAATAACTTCGTTCCTTATTAAAAATAAAGCGCAACCCAACAAACAAGTCTATGTTTGACCAGTACTTAACGCTGATGGTGACGTTCCTGAAAGTTTCTGGTAAAAAAAAAAAAAAGTATTGATTATATAAACTCTAAAACAAATAACAGAATTAGATTATCTCGCTGCTGCAACTCTCTTCCCTTCCATGTGGAGGCAAACCCACTTTAAACATATTACACCTAAAGGACGCTTCTGATCCATTAAATGTTACATAGCCAAAAATTGCACAACTCTGCAATTTGGAAATAGCATTGTTGTTTTTTTAAATTGCGATTATATTGCAAATGCGATTAATTGTCCAGCCCTGTTTTACATAGATACACCTAAGCCTTTTTCCATATGTGCTTGTAATTATAACTTTCACTCTTTTGTGTTAATTTCAAAAATAAAATGCCAAAAGTTCTCTCTGAATTTATAGCAGATTATTCATACACTGTCCCAGCACAAAAACTACAATAAACTATTAAACCAGAACTAGATTATTTTGAATTTATAGACTATTTCAAACTCTGTTTTGTCATGAGAAACTTTGATTTATTGCCCCTATAGAGTTTTCTCAAAGTACCCTTAAAAAGTAATAATATTTACTAAGGCGACATTAAAAGAAGGTAAATTAGGGTGGCTTCTTGGAAGCTGTTTGAGCATGGCACAAAATAATCTTTATTTGCAGCATCAACATTTCAACACTAAAGAATTGTATCTTGTTAAAATATGATACAATTTTATTATAGATTTGGTCCATACTGTAATATTTTTTTTAAATGAATGGTGGATCTATGAAATACAGTAACTTATCTAGCTTGTCTTTTTGAAAAACATTTTCACTTTTGAGTTATTATGAAGGCTCATTGCATCATTTATCCTGGATTGAAATCAAGGGCACTGACGCCAAAAAGTGCCAATGTTGAGATCATGTTGGAAACAAAAAAATCTTAATAAATATGTAGAATCTAGTGGGTATTTTTTTTTTTAAAAGAGCAAGACTGCACTCAGTACAATCAGTACAAGTGTTAAGCGGCGGCTGGTGATACAAAAATAACACAAATAATCTCGTCCAGCAAACTTCAAATGTAATCATTTCTGGAAAACAGCTGCATGAGTCTGGCTGTGAATGTAATACATAAGAGTACATTGTACACTATTGACTTCCAAAACAGTTAACGAGGCATAAAAAACAAATACAAAATAAACAAAACACCCACAGACTGTTAACCTAAGAAAATTTTAACTTTAAAAAAAATAATAACATTTATCTGTAATCCTTTGCGCCAATGATGTGGAAGCATCTGAAAGACATCACATCTTCTGCCGCTGCCATCATTCAGTCTATCCGCTGTCCATCCATCCATCATTTCCAAACAGCAACAAACAATTATGTCTGCTGAGAAGATCATCCGGGCTTAACTCCCCTCCATATAGGCCTGTCACGATAAGAATTTTTGCTGGACGATAAATTGCCCCTGAAACTATTGTGATAAACCTTAATATTGTCATTTGGAGACCTTTTTCCACGAATATAATGATAATGCCATAATAATACAAGTACACCATCTCAATGATTGATAAAGTTCAATTTATAAAGAACATTTAACTCCGGAACTGGAAGACATTTAAAATATCCAAATTAGTCGTTCAAAATGGCGACAGCCCATTGGTTGATATTTTTTTGTTCCCAGCTGGGAAAACTGCACTGCCTGATTATGTTTTAGGTGCCTATGCCTGTTTTGTTTTATTGCCACATCTAGTTGCCACTGTTATACCACAAATGTGACATGTATCACGCGATTAATCACGCGATTAATTAATGTATTGCCACAGGCTTAGCTCCATCCAGGACTTATAAAGGCCAAGTGTCAGGAAAAGGGCAGCTGACATCTCTGCAGATCCCCCACATGCTGCACATTCAGAATTTTACCTTCAGGTTGGCGCTACAAAGCGCTATTTACAAAAAAACAGCCGCCACAGATGCAGTTTCTTCCTCCAGGCCGACCCCCTGATGACCAAAATGAACACCTCACAGCTACACTATTGTGTAGCTGTGAGGTGTGATTTGTGTAATTAGCCAATTTAGCTCCAACTAGTGGTAACACCTTCATTTCTGTGCTTGACAGCTAAATTTACCATTGCGGCACATGACAACGTTAATGTTATTTTTAAAGAGTTATAAATACTGTAATATTTTCTGTTAGCTTTTGACCCAGAATACAAAATACAATCAGAAACCAGTCAGAATCCATAATAACCATCTTACATTGTTTAATCACCAAAGTAAATCGCCAGAAGCAAAGCGACTGAACAAAACATGCATGGACCAGATTCCAGTGGTGCAGGAGCTAGCACTTTGTCCTGTAACCGGTGGGTTGCCAGTTCAAAACCCCTGCTCTGCCCGTTTCAACTGAAGTGTCCTTAAGCAAGACACTTCAACCACTTGGGCTGGTGTCGATGGTCGGTGGCGCCAACTGTTTCTGTCAGTCTGCCCCAGACATCAGCGAGTGAATTGGTAAATGAGTGAACGCATAAAGCGCTGTGGGGCTCTCAGGACGCGATAAAGCGCTACACAAGTACAGGCCATTTACCATTTACACCGTTGGGAAAACCTGGTTTCCAACATTGTGTTTAACAGCTGAATCCAAGGTATGAACTAGGGCTGTGCATAAAAATCTATACAAAGATTGATATTGATGTTTTTAAAAATGATTTAATATCGATATTCTGGCTTTCAATATCGATATACCTCCCAACCCCTAGGGGGCGTTATTACAGCGTGTCGTTACTGTTCCAGCGAGGAAGTGCAAGTGAGACGAATTTGTGGAATGGCCGACAGGATTTTAGAAATGCCTTTGTCCCTGAAATCAGACGCTTGGGCACATTTTTGATTTCTGGTGATACGTATGTTAAAACCATTGAACCAAATGCACTTTATTTTCCTGTTAATATATTAGTGTTTAATAAATTGAACAAATATAATATTTGGCTGGTTTTGTTGACTGAAGGACTTTGGGCATTAATTTGAAAGTAATAAATATTGATATTGGAGTCAAATCTAGCTGAGCTATGTCGAGAATCGCATTGTATAGTGAACTATGTATGAAGAATCATATTGAATCGGCTCATCTCAGATCAGGGGACTGCCACCTTTAGAGTCTGAAGAGTCATTTTGCCTACAGTCCACTTGAATTTAAACTCGTTCAGAGCCGCAAATGTTGCCTGGCCTTTTGAAACATTTATAATTTTTGATAAAGATCTACTGTAGAAAATCTGTTGTCATTTTGAGGTTTAAACAAAAAGAGAATGGATGAGATGTTGATATTTGTGGATTATGATGTAAAAAAAAAGAAGCATAGTTTCCAACATAATGAAAAACTATTGATTTAAAATTAAATATTACTGGCACTTTCAGCATCATTCTGTTGTGAAAATGAAAAAGCAATTATTCCAAGAAAAAACAGCTAAAACCTGCATTTGTTATCATTATTACATTTAAATACCATAATAAAGTTATTAAGAGCCACTGTGGAAGGTCCAAACAGCCACTTGCGGCCCCAGAGCCACAGGTTGCAGACCCCCGTCCTTAGGTGATACCCAGCCCTAGTATGAACTTCCATCAAGGAGTTATTTTATGTACAGTGAAATTCCTGCTCTATGCAACACAGCTCAGCAAACTGTAACAGAGCAGCTCGAAGGAAAACCGTACTTCTCATGCAGCAGAGGCAGAGCTGCAGCCTCATTTATGGCAGTAATTCTGCAGTTTATAACCAAAACCTGGGAGCTGCTGAGCTACTGTTTGTACTGCGTTGGGCTCCACACACAATATAAAGGGGAAAATATGAGAGAAGCTCTGGAGGAGATTTTACTGGAAGCACGAAATCTTGACATTAACTGTCTGGCTTGCATCACTACGGATAATGCTCCAAATAAAAAATAAAAAAAAGCATTTCAGCAGGATTTCACATGGATTCCCTGCTCTGGCCACAACCTGCAGTTGGCTATTACCAAATAACTGGGAATAGACTGTGTCTGCAGCATTATGAACAGGGAAACAGCTGCAGCTTTCAGCAGGTCACCAAGGATGAACCTACCACTAGAAAAAAAAAAAAAAAAGAGGTTAAACGCATCCACCATGAAGCAATGCAGCAGGGCTCATCTCATGAAACGTTGGAACAGTTTATCGCGCAGCAGCAAGCTGTGTATTAATTTTTAGCAGATGACAGAAAGAAGTGGCAGCTGGTGCCAAAAGATTCTATATATTTATACAATCTCATATACGCTTGCAGGTTCTGAGACTGCAAAAGAGGCGATGAGTCCAATAAGCTAGGCCAGTTATATTCTTAGTGGAGAAAAGTGCAAAACCCCTCACTTCTTTCCAACTTTAACGGGTGGGAATATTGATGAAACAACTGAAAAACTAAATCAGGGAAGATCTTTGGGAGCGACACAAACGATAAAAAACATTCTGCCTACGCTGAACACAGCCACCTTCCTCGACTCCCATTTCAAGGACCAATCCCAAATGATGTGAAACAAAATCTTTCGGACAACGCGACTCGTTTCCCACTTCCGACCAGGGTCCAAAATAAAATTTTCTGTTTGCCGAGTAAATTTCAGAGGGCTAGCTGCCACATGACGAGCAAATGTTTGCACCAAAATAGCCGTGTTTTTCAGTCACACTTGCACATGTCACGCGAGAACTACAGCAACTACAACATGTACATTTACTAACAACTAGCATTTAGCTCAGGCTGATTATGTAGCGGGATTACGTGGAGATATTGAGCAGGGGTCGGTCAGAATTAATATTTTGGGCGGTAAAAAATATGCTTGAGCCGGTTGATTCTTACCGGCCAACTCGGCCAGGTGATCAGGTAGTTGATTTCGGCCACTGCTTACGACTCAGCCAACATTATCGAGTGCAAAAAAAAATAAAAAATAAAAAATCCTGCAAAGAAAACAACAACACATCTGAAGGAACTCTTGTCAAGCATCCAAGGGGAGAGAAAGACATTTAAATCAAGCCACCTTCCCCAAATAGTAGTGAGGATCCAGAACAAAAGATCAGGAATAAATGAGAGCGCGGCTAAAATCAGCGCTGAACAGGACATGGTGGAAAAGAAATCAGACAACTTTACAGCATCTTGTCTGCCTAGTGAAAAATATCTTTGCATAGCTGCTTCAAGTTGCGCCTCGGAGCTTGTGGTTAGTACATGTGGGCTATTGACATGCATATTGCCATGCTGGTGTTGCTGCTAAAGAAATTGCAAATAGCAAAAGGCAGTTCAGAGATGTGAAGCCACCCAAATACTCATTGTGAGCGAAGTTTAATCTGAGCCACACTGCATTAGAAAAGTTTGTGTGTCTCAATATTCTGACAGTTTTTAGACGTTTTATTAAAAACTGTAGTTAAAAATGCTGACGCAATTCTAACAGATGACATCTTGTCTACTTTTTTTGTTTTTACACACACACACACACACACATATATATACATATACATATATATATATATATATATATATATATATATATATATATATATATATATATTATTTATATATGGTTCTACCTAAATGGCTGCTCATCTGTTACACGTTGGGCATGCACCAGATTATTGTTACATATGTTACAGTTTATTTTAATACTGTCTATGAATCATTTTTACTTTTCAGGCTTTATTTATTTCATCAGAACTGTTTACAAACATATTTACTGTAACACTGAGTCGTATTGCAAGTAGGGGTGGGCGATATGGACTTTAAATCTTATCGTGATATATTGTAGTACTATTGTGATAATGATAAAAGTGATGATAAAAGACAATTGCCAGCTTCTTGTAGTCTTTTTAGGTAACCGTGGCAGTGATTTCATGTCAATTACGGCCCCATAAATACAAATACTGCCTGTAAAAGACACATCTAACAATGTCACATATATCACAACAAAGTTCAAAATATGTTTCATCAGGACAGAAGTTACATAAAGAAATTAGATTTTCATCACTAAAATGCACACATTGCCAGACAGGACACAAAAAAAGAGAGATTGATGATCTGATCTTAAATTTAACTCGGTAATACTGTATAACTTAAAGAAAAATACCTGTGGTATAAAGTTTGAAACATTAGTATTGTGATAATCCTAGTCTGTACACCGTGACCACTGTAACCAAAGTCAAATCCCTTGACTGTGCACACAATTGTGGCCAAATAAGGCTGATTCTGGTCTGTGCATAAGCAAAATAAATAGGAATATAAAATGGTAGACATGTCTGTCTGACTTTAAACTACACTTGTCATGTATGACTTTTATCTGGAAGAGAAAGATCAGGAAAAAAAGGTTTACACAAAAATGTGCAAAATGTTAATTAGATAATAAATCAATCAAAACCTTTGATGGACTACTTATAAACGTCAACCTATCGTGCTGACATAAATCTACCTTTAAAAACTGACAATAAACACACACATTCACTGACTTTTAGTCTGTTTTGAGTTTTCTTTAAAATTCTGCGTTTGGGGATTTTGACCTGCCCTAATGTTTAAGAAAATATGCCAAAGACTGAGTGGAATTTATCCTACTTTCAAATAAAGATTTCACGAACCAAATAAAGGTTACACAAATCACAAACAGGCATTCGGATTATGCCATCAGTGTAGGATAAACTAATCAAGGTTTGATGGAGTAGTTTTTTTTTTTTTTTTAACTAAAGCAGATTAAAAATGCTAGCCGCGTTTCCTGAATCGGATGCCAACTTTAGCTACGTGTGAACATAAAATTACATTAAAATAAGACCCCAAAAAATAAAAATAAAATAATACTTTGCCTCCCATTTAATAGAAAATTCACAGCAGCTAAGAAGATTTTGGTCTATTTTGTTAGCTTTAAATAGCGCTAAGCTTAGAATCACAACCGTTAGGCTGCTAACGCTAGCTAGCTGCTGCCAAAAAGAAGAGTTAAAAACATGTTTTATTTACCTCCTGTCGTCACATTCCAGGTTGACTTATTGCAGGTACTTAAAGAGATTAGTACCCCGTAATCCAAAAACGAAGAACACAAATAAATCCAGAGCTTTTTTTCTGAAATTTTTCGCCAACACCAAACTACTACTTGCTAGTAGATTTGTTGTGGTCTGAAAGTCTCGTTTAAGATATCGCGAGATAATCGTTCGTACCATAAAAGACACTTTCTTCGGTTGCTTTGCTCTTTGTTTTCTGATATCTCTGATATCGCAAATAATTAATCAAATACAACAGACAAACAATAAAACACAATTATTTTTAATTTATTTCCCATCTTCCATGTTACATGTACTCATCTTTTAAACTCAACCCTGTGTTTCACATAGGCGTTGTCATAGTATATAAAAATACAAAATTCTTTTTGAGTGTGCAGAATATCAGGCTATCTACAGAAGGCTAAATATGCTTTAGCTCTTTACAATTAGAAGGCAGGTCAACATCTTAACGACTATACATCCAAGAATGCAACCAGCATTTAATCTAAGTGAACCCAAAATTAGGGCTTTGTCTGAACAATAATTACAAAAAGAAAAACACATAATTGGTCCAGTTCAGACTAACTCCTTCAGTTTTGCTTTATAAAGCAAACTTTTAAATAAAAGTGCAGCTATAAAGGAAGGTCTGCCTAACAGAGGCACTGTCTCATAAATAAAAAAATATAAATATAGATGAATAAATAACCAAAAAGGTTTACAGATGACAGATTAAAAAAACAGATTAAAAAATAGAACAAGAAATAAACACAAAAGCAGACTAACATCATGTTAAAATCTAAGTTGTTGGAAATGTTCTGTGACTGCAAACTGTTTAGTTAAAAAAAAATCGAACATCGCAACAAAAATAACGAAAAAAATAAATAAATCAATCACTGCTTTGACTTGAGGAGCTTCTCCAGAAAGTCCAAGGCTTGCTGGATCTCCTCTGGTGTCAGCTCGGCCAGCTCATCCGGATGTAACGTCCTCCTCCAGCCCTCCGTGACCCCACTGCTGGTCCGGCCAGCAGCATTGTGGATGTTCTGGATCCTGGTTTGCAGCCACTCTCGGCGCTCCTGCACCTGCTGGTGGTGTCTCAGGTTGTGCATGAGCTGCACTTCGCTCACTGTCCTTTTACTGCAAAATCATCAGAATAGTAAATATTAACAAGCCTGTAACAGTCTGTGGCTATACAGAAAAGTTTAATGCTATGTTTAATAATGTATAAACTGGAGCAGGAAATTACCTGACAGGACGTCCTTGGCAGAAAATGAAAAGGTGCATCACACAGAAGAAGATGAAGATGATTTTAAAGTCCATGTTTTGCATGTTGATTTGAACAATCTGTTAAGACAAATAGACTTTATCAGAATTATGTTTTCCCTGAAATTTACTTAACTGATATCAGGATAAGTGAAGAAATTAGAATTAGCTGGCTTAGAAATGTCCTTATCCCTTCACATGTATGTCATGTACTGAAATATAAAGCATTATTTATTTTACATATCGTCTCCTTTACATATCGTCTCCTTCCTGAAAAAAGGGCCTTTTTCAGGTTTTTCACAAAACACACAAAATAATACAATAAGGTATTAAGTTGATTTAGGCAAAAATATAATTTTAAGCAAAAAATGACAGGCTATTATTTTAGGCAGGTGATGATATGAAAAACAAGAGTATCCCTGTTGAATTTGAGAAATTTGGCCTTCACTCGACTTGAAACAGACAGGGTCAAAATGAACATACCTGTGCTGGAGTTGGCTCCTTCTCCGTTGTGTGATGAACGATTAAACGTGGTGCTATGGTCTCTTAAGCGAGCCAGTCTGGTTTGGTGGTTAGCTCCTATTAGTTATGATAAGCACTGGACTCCACTGGCTCCTTTTATAGCCCCGGTGTCCAGTTGTTGATGAGCTGCTTTCATTATTGCCGTTGATGTCATACTTCCAGCTTTCGGAGGGGGGCAGGACACGAACAACACCTCCTCTTCGCCGCTGTCATATGGCATCAAGTGAATGGCTTTGAACCCAAATGCTTTCAAACATTGGTGACTGGAAAAAGAAAAAAAAAAACATGTCTAAACACAGAATCCAAGAATTTTACAGGATGCTATATGTTCCATTCCTGTAAAGTCTCAGAGAAGCTTAAAATGTTAATGACTCTAGTAAAAGCAGCCATAGAATGATTAGAGGCTTCTTTTATTTTACTTCTGGGCTAAATCTCTATCTAAAACTATCTGTTTAGAACTTTTTCCCACATTTTTCTTTCCTTAGATCCCCCCCCCCTCCCTCTCCATCTCAGTGAACTGCCCATACCAATCGGTCCACATCTGATCTGACCTTTTTTGTCCCACTCCAAGCATACCTAACAACAATAGAGGCAACATTTGGATGGATTTATGACTCTCATTGACCAGTAGAGAGTCTCCCTGGTTACATAGACACTTAACTCAAGAATTAACATTGTTTTAATGAGTTCGCCTCTCAAAAAAAAAAAGAGCTTTTATACCAACTTGACGTCAGAGGTAACATCCTGAATCCAAGGGTAAGAGGGAATTCGGGAGATGTGTCGTTGGCCGACGCCGCTGTCGTCACTGTCGTAGGAATGACTGACGGGTCTGTGTGCTCGAGTGGCATTCAGGGTCACCGAACATCAAGTATTCCCAGGTTTGTATTGATTTATACAATGTATCTCATCGCAACAATTGCAATTGGGTTAAAGGAATAAAAAATAAATAATCAAGTCAAATTCCATTTGGGATGCACTTTAATACGAATGTGACATGTGCCAGTTCAAACCTGCTGCAAGTGAATGAGCTTAAGCATACAAGCAGTCATAAATTCTATCTTCGGCAACCAAAAGTGTCTGCAACAGATATGTTCCCTGAAAAACCCCAGTCTGAACACCAGCCGATCAGTCAGTCTGGGGTTACATGAAGAGGCAGAGAACTTCGAAAGCTCATAGACACCGACATGCCTAAAGATCTTAAGGATGCTTGACAGATTATACCTTGAAAAACTGATTGTTTACTTTCTTCAGTTTTTGAGTTCGTATAGTTTACTCCTACAAATCACACTGTCTTTGAGATTGTCTATGGATAAATTGACTGCATAATGTCTCTTCTCATCCTTAAACTGGCAACGATTCTCTTTAAAAGACTTGAATGATCATTAATCTGACCATCATCCCCATTCCTCTCTTTATGTATGTCATATGATAAGCTCATCCGTGCCGCTTCATCTTTTGGGTAGACCCCGTCCCCCCTCCCTCCTCCCAAAAGGTCACTGATCTTAAGGAGGAAATAGCACACCGAAAACAAGCCCCAAGCTTCTTATTTTGGTCGCATACATTACATATTACATAACCACGACGGTTTGAGTTTGTTAAATATAGCGGAAGCAGGGCATTGCTATGTTTATGGTCCGCAAGCTCTGAAATCTGAGGTAATTCTCGACTTAAGACGGGGAAAACCGTCAGTTTGATATCCATCAAGTGGTTCTTTCATGTTTTATCTCAGCATAACAACAACTGGGAGAGTAAAAGTCTTGTTCTAAAATGCCAAGCCAGTGTTTTCAATTCCAGAATCGCTATGTTTTCCACACTATCAAACAGAGGCATCCCGGCATGAGCAGGGAAGCCTCGATATGAGTGTATGTTTCTGCAAACGCTCTCACGTTACTGCCTTCACAACACTTTCACCTCAGTATCTTTTTTTGACAATTAATATTTGCATTTATTATCCAATCTAGTCAACATTTTTACATGTTGGGTCATAAATAAACGTTCAGGCTGAACAGCAGATAAAACTGTTTACATACCAGCGTAGCACATATTGAGGTGATCGGGATAGCCCCTAAGAGAGCCTGACCTCTTGGTCTTCTGTGAAGCTATTACTGACAACACGGGCCGCAGCTTGTTGAGAGCTCATCTGCCAAAGACATTAACCTCTAACCTTTGCTTACGTCCCGGAGCTGGTCGTCCTTATTACCTCATGCTCCCTCAATGTGCCTGGGGTTCACCTGCAGCAAGCAAAAATCATCAAGATGGATGGGATGGTTTAAAAAGACAGTAATCCCATATTGGCATCCAAAGAAGTCTCATTAGCCTCGACGTGCCTGGTGACAAGTGTCAAGCATGAATTAACAAGGGGACATAATGTGAGACGACTGAAACTGTAGTGCAAAGTGGGGCTGTCAACATGGTGGTTCCCTGCTAACATGCCGGGAAACACCCCGACATCCCGACATCCACAGCTGCTCCAATTCAGGTGCGCCAGAAAGGGAAAGCCGCTCAACAAGACTCAAGAATAGTTGTTGGGCAGTAAGTAGGGGAAGGGCTATTTTCAGGTTGCGCTTTGACGTTTAGAAACGTTTTGGCACCATGTTTGGGACGAGTAACGGAAGATTCAAATTGTTCTTCATCAGCGTTTCATCATAAATCCGCTCAAATGAAGTATGAAAACAACTGAAATTAACCGAAAAAATGTGGGTCAGCCCTGAACTTACGTTTTTAAAAGTATTACCTTTATAAATCTGTACACACTTCCTTACACTGCAAAAACAGATCTAAAAATAAGTAAAATGTTCTTAAAGTTAGTGTATTTATCCTTGATTTGGGCAGGTAAATAAGATCATCTGCCAATGGAATGAGTATTTTGACACCTAAAATAAGGTAATTAGACATCCTGCACTTGAAATAAGATGATGGAGATGAATTGTTCCTATTTTAGGTGCAAAAATCTTATTCCATTGGCAAATCATCTTATTTACCTGCTCAAATCAAGGACAAATACACTAATTTTAAGAACATTTTACTTATTTCTCGTTCCATTTTTGCAGTGTAGAAAAGCATTCATACACACCTGGTCCTCCTCTTGTAATTTTTACAAATTGTCCCACTAACACGACTAACGTTAATGTATATTTCATTTTATTGAGACCTCATGTGACAAATCAATGTAAAGTGGTGCATAACTACGGCAGGTAAGGAAAATTATACACGGTGTTTTGAACTAATAAAGCCAAAACCTTACAAAAGAGTCAGTTATCACGTTTTCTTATGCTAAAAATAACCATACACTAAGGTGAACAAAGGAACAATTGCATCAAATGCTGTTTTACATAAATGCATGCCTATTATGAGTGTGTTTATGGAATTAGAATTCCAAATATACATAAATAATTAATTCCATATAAATAATTAGTCCCACTGTCATTTGCAGTATTTCTCTAGTTTCTCCTCGTTCTCACATGGTGGTTGTCAAGGCAGAAAACAGATTTCATAGATGGAAAGAAAGCAATAATGTTTTTGACAAGAACTAAACTTTATTTGGCACTGCTACAAAAACAGACAAAATCATCTGATTAGCACAGAACAAACTTACAGCTTCTTGAGCAAAGTATAATGCATTTTACTCCTGATGATTTCAAACCGCTTTGTAAATACAATAAGCTGAACCGTCATTGACACTATTGGGGTGGGTTATAACAAGTTTTTTTTTTTTTAAATGCTACAGCCATCTCCTTACCTAAAACTAGGTAATTACTTCTGACGGGACAGTGGAATATGAACTGAATAAAATTTGATGAGGCCTCAAAGAGAAGAAGGGTAGTTGGATCATCACACCCAAATTCAATTTGTGTTAAATGTGCCCTACACAGTCTTTGCACACACAAAAGGGTCACCTCAGAGCTGGCTGGCTGGCTGGCTGGCTGGCTGGCTGGCTGGCTGGATGGATGGATGGATGGATGGATGTATGGATGTATGGATGGATGGATGGATGGATGGATGGATGGATGGATGGATGGATAGATAGATGGATGGATGGTTGGATGTGTGCGTGTGTTTTTCTATGTGTCCTGCCTGGCAGTGTGGCACTCAGAATTGCTTTCTTAGTGCCAACAGATTTGATTAGCATTACTGCTTTCGCCATAGTGCTCCACTTGATACTTGTGCAAAACACTTTATTGGACAATATTTTGGCAGAATTTCAAATTCAGTGGACAAAATGGTAAAAGGAAAAAAGGAAGGGAGAAAGCAAAGGCAAAACGCTACAGGGGGAGAGAAAAAAAGTGTAGAGGAACAAGAGAATACAAGATAACATCGGCTGAGTCTGTTTCTACACATGCAGAAAGAGAGATAGAAAGAACAACAAAACAAACAGCAAAAATAATCACAGGTACAAACTACCAACGCCTTTGATAACATCACTGAAAAATACACAGTATTATTTAACACAAGATGTATTTAGTGGCAGCCAAAACTAACCATAGGGTTTATTTGTATAGAGGTGTATCTGTATAACCTGACTCTCGCCAGATCGATGTAGTTCGGCTGAGCTCCACACGGCTCCACACATCCATCTGGAATCGCTGCCATTGGGAGGGATTTCAATACCACATTAAATGGAAGAGCCAATCAGGATCGGCAGGTGGGATTTTGGTAGATGTGACGTATCAGAGAAGCGACTGTTTGGATTCAGACACAATGGCGGCTCGGAGCGAGGAAGCAAGCAGTAACATTGGTGCTGCTATTTCATCAGTGTTATCCAATCTTACTGAATATTAATTCTTTAAAAGAACAGCAGAGAATGGCTTTGAAGGCTTTTGTAAGTGGAAACGATAGTTTCGCCCTTCTTCTGACCGGGTTTGGCAAGAACTCGATCTTCCCAAACGTCAGCGTCACGGGTTTGTTTTGATGTGAGTAGTAAAAGTAGCACATCAGTAAAGGTGATGGACAAGTGGTTTATTCAATCGTGTGCAAGGATTTTTGATAAGGCCCCTCCTTCTGAAATACATCTCCGATGGAACGATCCCAGATGGATGTGTGGGGCTCTGTGGAACTACATCCATCTAGCGAGAGTCAGGTTAGTATCTGTAAGCACCTGGATTCAAACACCTGTGGGTGTTTGTGAGAGTTTGTGAGAATGCTCAAAAGTGGTTGCCCACTAGTTAGGGGTGGGCAAAATAATCGTCATGACAATGCATCGCGATTCTAATTTTCGCGATCTACTGCATCGATTCTTGACGCCAAGTATCGATTATTAATATAAAAAATAAAATAAAATAAAAATGCATGAATGGTTGTCGAACATCAGCCAAAAACAAGTGGAATACAACTTCATTAGTTTAAAGGACTACTGAGGCCATGTAAACGGCACGTATTATCTTTATTTTGTTATTTTAAGTTTTATAAATCCTAAGCACTTTTTGCCAGTGTGTCCACTCCAGTAATAGTAATATTTGTTTTCATGGCAATACCTCCAAAAGTCGTTTCAATAAATACGGCTATGTATGAATTCAGTTGCTTTCAGATATGTATCAATTGAAGACACTACCCAGATCATACACAGCCAGTCAGCCACTGGTAATGGCTGTATTTTTTCTAACAGTGTTCAGTGAAAATATCGCAATGCATCGCGATACATAGCAATAATTCAAGTATCGTGATGCATCGTGATAGAATCGGATCGTGGCATGTGAATCGTGATTCGAATTGAATCGTGACTTCTTTGGTAATACCCACCCCTACCACTAGTGGTGCTGAGGCAGGCACTGTGGAGACCAGAGCCCCAGACATCCAGAGCACCAGATATCCGAAAATGCCCCCAGAGTGGGGAACCCAAGAAGGACCAACAAACATAGCCACATCCCTCATCCCAGACAAGAGCAGAGGAGAGCTGCAGGAAATTCCCAGTAAGCAACAGTGTAGAAGCACCAGGGGGCTGCAGGGAAGAGGGCCTCGTTGCTCCACCGTCAGCCAGCTACACCAGAGCAGATCTAGCAATGAGCCCAGAGACTGGAGACCCAAGAGCACACCGCCCATCAGCAGAGCCCTGACAGAGCCAGGGGTCCAGGACCCAGGAAGAAGCCGCCCCACAGCTGAGCACCCAGCCCTGGACACTGAGAACCACTAACGCACCAGCGGGCAGAGGCGCCAAGCATCAACAGGGAGCCTGACGGAGGGGATAGGCCCCACAATTAGTGGAGACCTGAGATGTTCCAGAAGAGGAGACAGCCCAGAACCCAATCTGACAAAGTTTCCATCCTAATGCCCACACATGCACTCATAACTATACACTCAATCTAATAATACACAAGAACGGATGCTCTACACACACTTGCACTCACCGCACACATCCTATACTGTCAGTACCAGGTACCAATATACCAGAGGGGCAACCAGCCCCGGGACCCGGGAGGTGATCCTCTTCACCAGGGTGGAGGAGAGCAGACCTCCCGAGCTACAAGCTGAGACCAGGACCAAGCACTACCCTAACCAGGTAAAACACGGCCCTGCCGACTCCAATACACACCCCATTCTCTTAAATCCACCAGAAAAGAGAGACACCACCAGCAGTGCCACCAAAATCCAAGGAGCCCAAAGCTAGAGACAGGTGCCTGAGGACCTGAATACCAGCCACAACCCGGAAGCAACACCCCAACTGTCCTGAGACCTCCCTGGTCCCCAAACCCCTCCCTCCCGAAACAACTACAGTCAGTCAGCCAGCCTGCCCAAAGCATACATACGCATGGAATCTGCCTCCAGACAGAACCAGTATTGAGAATGGTCAGGAACTGAAACCAAAAAATGGGGTGGGAACCACTCTAGGCTGCCCTCCCTCCCCCACCCCAGAAGAAAAGCTACACTTCTCCAACATTCGGACAACTCCTAGACAACATAAGACCTTAGACGCCCAGGCTAAGTCCCCCCCACCCATACTCCCACCAGCAGAATGCACTCCCTGAATGAGATATTTAAAACCAAACTCCCCACCAGCTTAAAGTGGCCCAAGACCTGCCAATGCATCAAAGGCACCCGGGCAGGACGGGCATCAGCGCACCCACCGATCCAAAACTGCAGCGACATACCCGCCAGGACCCAAGCCCCCGAGACTCTGCCAGAACCCCCGTCGAAGGGTAGCACACCCTGGGAACCCAAACCACCGACGCCACCCAAGACCCACCCAGTAAACACAAGGGTGTGTTTGAGTTATGGTTTTTAACAAAGAGAAAGATATACTTTATTTTAATATGTTCTTTTCTGGCAAAATATCTGATCGTGTAAGCATATTTTATGGTGTGGCCTCTTATTTTTTTACTTACCTTTACCTCCACAGCTCTCCTCAGCATATGCGGCAACCCACTAAAATAGCTTAAATCTCTCTTCAGCACTCTGCAGACACCATTCACTTGATTCAGGTGTCTTGGAGAAGGGATGCATTTAAAGGTTGCTGGGAAAGAGCTTTTTTTAATCAAGGTCTGGTCTTGGGCAACTCTACATTAATGTGATGGCATTTGAACAACTCAAGATCATATCAAGACATTTTCTACCTTTTAAAGAGATTTCAACACATTCAAAAAAATAATATTCCTGTGATTTAAAGCTGATTTGGAGAACCCTAAAAGCTTTGATATTTCACATGGTGATAAGTTGTTTTAGAACATTTTCCCACGCGGTCTTTCATGTCCACAATTCTGATTCTGAGAATCCTGTGATATCTTTTAAATCTTTTAAAAATACTGACTTCTTGTCAATACAAAAATATCACCTGCGTATGAACTGTTCTGATTCTTTGTTTAAAGCTGAAAATTCTTAAATATTTTATGTTTTACATGTTCACTATGTATTTTTTTTAATGAATGAACAAGCTAAATTATTCAGACAATGTTTTTTTTATATTTCACCCAGCTTTTCGCCTTTAAATAAATAATGGATTGCATAACAATGGTTTGACAGTGTTGTAGCTGTTGTTGGGCATTAATCACACTGTAAACAGAGCAGTAACAGTGAGTGATGTGATCTCCATGTGATGAACACATGCAGTTCATCAAGCCTGCCTGACCCCGTTTTCCCGTAACTGCAGACTGCCTCCTAAGGCAACGCAATATAATTTTACTGCCACCAGACACCACCACACCACACTGCTGCAGTCATATTTCTTTTTACACAGCAGAACTGACACAGCTGTAATTTAACAATTCATGACTTTGCCAGCATTTGACAAATGAAATGTGTAGAAAGATACGGGAACTGCATTTAACAAACGATTATCGGGAACAAATTAGGTTACTAAACAGTAGTTTGCTGCATTCCGCTCGCTATCTGAAAAATTATCAAACCAATAAAAAAATTAAAATAGAAAAATGAGCAGGTTAGTTACATTTTACTATTTTAGGAAAATGAATTCAGCAGTGACAAATACGCTTAATGTATGAATCCTAGGATCATTTAATTCATGCAAAAAGTTGCGTCAGTGTTTTTTGTCAGAAATGTGATAAATACATATTTTCGTAGGTGAACCTCATTTTTCACTTTGCATTTGCAAGGAAAAAAACCCAAAAGCACTTTAACATGCAGAGAATCAGTAAAGATTGTTTCTTGGTTTACACGATTGGCATGGCAACAGAAAACTCACCACAGGCAAAACTGCATGGCCCCAATATGAATGTGGGAGCACAGCGCGCACATTATGATGAAGGATTATGAGGTTGTCATTATATTCCTAGCAAAAAGAATGTGCTAAAACATCTCAAACTAATTTCAGATGAGCAAGAAGCGTACAGCTGATTTAATTTAAAACCATTTAAGTGATTATTACAATGATTATTTTTATTTTCTAGATCCTAAAATTCAGTGACAATGAGTGAAAGGGCCAGGAACCGAGGCATGCTGTACAATAATCATCCAGCAGCTAACTCTGAGTTATTATGGTCATTCAGAGCTGCAGGGCAGCAAGAGCTTTACTCCTAGAACTCCCAGACAAATCAAAAATAGCTGACGTATATTTTCACTGCTGTTTGGCTTGATGGTCTGAACTTCTGCTACTGCTGCCTTAAAAGTTTAAAATTTTGTATACAAGGCATCAGATTAAAAAACGTTTTGTGTTGCTCTGTTCATGGACTTGTCCAAGGCTTTTGACACTGTGAACCACCGTCTTTTATTAGACATTCTTTTGTAATTTGGCACCACCAATCATGTTATTTCCTGGTTTGCAGATTACTTGTCAAGTCGAACGTACTGTGTTCAGATGGTGGAGTTAGTTCCACCTTTCTAGAGGTCACAAAAGGTGCACCTCAAGGCTCAGTATTAGGTCCCTTTCTGTTCACCATTTATATTAATTATCTATGCGCTAACTTATTAAATGCCTGAAACCACGTTTCAGGCATTTAATGATTATAGATGATTCTATAATGTGTTGCTGTTCAGAATCGATCTTACAGGCATTTTGATTTTTGCAGTCAGCTTTTGATGCAGTGCAGGCTCACTTGGAAAACATTAAAACTGGTTTTAAATGTTAAAGCTGGCATGCCTTACTTAGATGTAAAGCGATCTACTTTTGATTTAACATTCCTGAATTGTTCCCCTGATGGAAGTGGGACAAACATCTGGCCCTTTTCTGGACTCATGCTGCATAGACTGTGTCTATGTAGATTGTGTCAATCTCCTGCGCTGTCCTCACCTCCTGTGGTAAATCCTTCCTCTCCTGCACTGTGCAGCTCCCATACCACACTCTTATGCTGAGACACAAAATGCTTTCTATTGTAGCTCTGTAAAAGTTTATTAACAGCTTCGTGCAAAGTCCAGTCCGTTTCAGTTTCCTGAGAAAGAAGAGCCGTTGTTGACACTTCTTTACCAGGTGAAAGTTGTTCACAGTCCAGGAGAGGTCAGAGGAGATTTGAAAGCCCAGGAACTTTACGCTGTCCACCTGCTCCACCGCCTCTTCCTGTATGCAGACAGGAGCAAGTTCAGTCTTTCTGGATCCCCTGCAGTCCACTATGACCTTCTTGGTCTTACTAGTGTTCACGATGATTATTATTCCTGGAGCACCACTGTATCAGATTCCGGACATCATCTCTGTAGTAGGTCTCATCTTTGTTGGAAATCTGACCCACCAAAGTGGTATTGTCCTCAAACTTCATAACCATGTTTGTGGGGTGGACAGCAGAACAGTCCTGGATGAAGAGTCTGAAGGGAGCAAGGCTGAGGACACAGCCCTGTGATGTTTCAGTGTTGAGGATCAATGAGGTAGACGTGAGTCTCCCTATCCTCACCACCTGGGGCCTGTTGGAAAGGAAGTCACTGATCCAGGATAGGCCCAGGATGTGCCCAGGAATAGCATCCTAACATAGGTGTTGGGATGCTGCAGATGAGTCAGAGCCGTGTGAAGTGCTAGCGAGACAGCATCCTTTGTAGAGCGATTCTCTACGATTCTCGAAACTGCAGGCTGTCCAGGCCAGCATGGAGGGCATCCTTGATGTATTTCAGGAAGATCCTCTCCAAGCACTTCATAATGACAGGGGTCAGATCAACAGGGCGGTAGTCATCAAGGCAGGTGATGTTTGGTTTGGGGGTGGGGCAGGCAAGATGATAGAGGTTTTATGCAGAGAGGAACCACTGAGAGCTGCAGACAGGTTAAAGATGTCCAGAAAAAAAACCTGGTCAGCACATGTGTTTAGTGCCCGACCTGACACTATGTCTGGGCTTGCAATCTTGCTGATACTGACTTTCTTTAAGGAGGAGGTCACTTGGTGCAGCTGCGAGATTAGGGGCTGATGCTGCACCTCTAGCTGAGGAAGATGCTTAAGCCTTCTGATGCTTTGAGAGCATGCAAAGAATGCAAAGAAGCTGTTTAAGGGGTCAGGGAGAGCTGCCAAGCTGCTGGTAGCTGATTTTATAATCTGACAACATGTCAAAATTAAACCTAGAATGTGTTTTACCCACAGAGAAACCATTTGACTTTCTTAAATATATTCCCAGTCAAGGCAGGCAGGTAGTTTAATATCTTGCTTACTGCATAAATGAAGAACAAAAAGGAAGAAAGGAGCATCATAATGGTAGAAATCTGCAAGTCATAATGTGTAATTCAACACCTCATGCGGGAGACAGAGTTTATACAGAGACTGACATCAACCTAATGTGTCTATTCGATCTCTCTATTGCACATCAGCAAGCTTGAATCTGTCTGAGAGCTTATGATGTTCCAGACTTTTAAATCTCTCCTAAATTACATTTTAAACAGAAGTCAGCTTGATCTGAGAACAAATGGGGTATTTTTCCCGCTGTGGCCTTATAACAGTGTTTGAACAATTTATGATAGCAATCTAAAAGGGAGAAACAATCTCTTGCCGTTCGTAAAAATTATACCCCGAGAAAGATAAATTAATTTGATTTAGGTATGTTTTTTTTATAATAGCTGCATAGTGACTCAGTTTGTAGCACTGCTGTCTTACAGCAAGAAGGTCCTGGGTTTGAGTCCTGGCCTGGGGTCTTTCTGCATGGAGCTTGCACGTTCTCTCTGTGCATGCATAAGTTCTCTCTGGGTACTCCAGCTTCCTCCCACAGTTTGACTGTTTTGTTAATTGGTCTCTTGAAACTGCCCTTAGGTGCGGGTATGTGCATGATTGTTTGTCCTGTGTGTCTCTATGTTGCCCTGTGATGGACTGGCAACCTGTCCATGGTGTACCCCGCCTTTTGCCCAATGACGGGTATAGACGACGGACAGATGTTTTTAGACTCAACTCCTCAAAATCTGAGGCCATGGTTCTCCTCTGGAAATAGTAAACTGCTATCTTCCAGTTGAGGGGGTCAACTGGAAGATAACAGAAGATCTTTAAGCAGAAGAGGAGTTCAGGTATGGCTTTTCAATTGTAGGACCAAGAATCTAGAATCTTTATTATCACCATGTTTTACAATGGTGGCAGGTTTTTTTAGACAAACACCGGCTCAGGATATAGACAGATAGCATATAATAATCTATATCTATATCTATCTATCTATCTATCTATCTATCTATCTATCTATCTATCTATCTATCTATCTATCTATCTATCTATCTA
Source organism: Fundulus heteroclitus (assembly GCF_011125445.2). Taxonomy (NCBI): domain Eukaryota; kingdom Metazoa; phylum Chordata; class Actinopteri; order Cyprinodontiformes; family Fundulidae; genus Fundulus; species Fundulus heteroclitus. The sequence continues at coordinate 30,506,786 of NC_046362.1, read as the reverse complement.
TCTATCTATCTATCTATCTATCTATCTATCTATCTATCTATCTCTCTCTCTCTCTCTCTCTCTCTCTCTCTCTCTCTCTCTCTCTATATATATATATATATATATATATATATATATATATATATATATATGAAAAGTCAGTTCATTGCACTTACCAAACACAATTCCCTGAGAACCTTGGAAGCATGCCAATAGTCTTTAGGTATTGATAAGATTCATATACGAGTTC
>NC_046362.1:30107190-30206061 GCF_011125445.2 Fundulus heteroclitus | reverse complement strand
CATCGCGCCTATCACATGGCAGGTGAAATTAGTTGAGGGAAGCTCGCGCAGCGGCGGAGCGCGTGGCAACTGTACCTACAGGTCGGACCAGCTCGCGACATCTGGGCGTGAGAAGAGGGCCATGCGTGCCCGAGCTGAGGAGTTCGCCTTGTTTTAGTGCGTGGGCTCCCACGAACACGTTTTAAGGATTCGTATCGACGGAAGCTCCACAGGACTCGGCTATAGTAAGTTATCTATGAGCTGCTGTAATTACTACAGATGTTTCTGTTTGCTTTTTACTTAAAAAAAAAAAAAAAAAAAAAAAACATTTGAGGCGTTGTAGAAACAAACAGACGAGTAGTTTATAATGGTACTTTCGGAAATGTGATGTTTATCGCCAAATAATTGCTTTTATAAACAACTTACGCCTTTATTTTTGGGACCTAAAGTGGGTTTGTGGCGCACAGTGGAGCGTCCAGTCATGTAAGATAGAGATGTTCACTTACCGCAGCTTTCTTACTTTTAGATATTCACTAGACGGGAATGTTGTGCAACATCCCACAGTCGCATCACTCGTTTAATTTGTGCTTGACAGCAAATTTAACTTGTGGACATGCTCCTGGAAAGACAACATTGTGTTTTTATTTATTTATTTTAGTCTCCTAATTCTTTTTTTATTTTGTGTTGTTTTTTTTTGTTTCTCACTTGCTCAGTCATGTTCTGTCAGCTTGGGGCTGTTCACCATGCTGCGTTAATGCAGATCATCAATTTCTGACATCGTGAGTTGAAAGAAATGGTGGGGGAGGAGGAATGGGTTGCTGCTGATATGCTCATCACAGAAAATCAAGGCTTATGTGTGGCCCCCCTCAGCTGTAGCATCTGCTGCATCTAACTCTGGAGATACTAAACACACACACACACATTTACAGGCACGGACGCATAATATACATCAGAGAGGGCCAACTTGAGAGAGCTGAAGGAGCCTCCTCACTGTGAATACAGCCGGCCGGTGCCTCTTTCTGGTGCAAATCTCATTTAAACAGGAGAGAGTTGAAAGGCATCATTGCCGCTGACGACAGTGAATTGATTGAAGCTGCTCTGGTTGGCACTTGGGTGGCATTAGCGCTCAGAAACGAGAGGAAATAAAAGCCGAAGCCTGGGTTGAAGAGGCAATTGATGGAGGAGAAATGAAACAAAAACAACCCTAAACGATAAAAGAAAAGCATCGGTTGAGCGGTCATCTAACTAAAGTGCTAACCAAACTGAGTGTGGGAGTAGATTTTTTGTTTTCATTTTTGGATTCACGCATCCAGCAGATGATGGCCCTCACCCCTGTGATCAAAGCGGGCTGTGTAATGCTAAAGGGTCTTCGTCTTCCTCTGCAGCCGCGCAGGATCACATGGCTTCTCTGTCGTCTTTGCTGCTGCTGTTGCGCCTCGCACCACCACTGTGGATTCTAGCAGCTGAAATTCACTCCTGCTCCGTGGCGGGCAGAGACGAAGCAGAAAAGAGGGAGATGATAAGAGGACATGGAGAGATGTCCAGGAGATTAAGGCTAAGGGCGAGAGAGGAGAGGGGAAAGGGAGCAAAGTGAAGAAAATTAGTATTGGAAGACCCCTGCAAGCTTTTAGGGTACAAAGAATCATACTTTCTTCACTTGGCTCGTAAAAGAAAAATATGTTTTTCTGCATGGAAATAAGACAAATTAAATACGTTTGTTAGATGTTTTATTTGTTTTAGAGATTAGAAAATAATGGCAGAGAATGGCCAATGCTACAGGGTTCCCTAGGAGTATGGGGAAAAAAAAGGAAAGCGTAATATTCCTTATCCTATTGACTATAATCCATCCATCCATCCATCCATCCATCCATCCATCCATCCTGCTTTTAAAAAGAATGGTTTAGGGAGACTTAGAACATCTATGACACAGTCACAGAGATACAGGATGATGATGGCTCTCCTCTGCTGGTTTATAACGCACATTTTTTGTGACAGAGGCCGCTGTCGTTTACCCGAGGCGAGCGAGTTCAAATACTGTTCCGGGTGCTTTTGTAACGCACTGGTTGAGTCTGTGCCGCTCTCGTGGAGTAATTTAGGTGTTCGTGAAAATGCCCACCACTGTTCCATGCTTTCTCTGTGGATATTGAGTCTCTCTACGCCTTAAGAATGGGTTTCTTTAGATCAGCTCATGATATGTGACTTTTGGAGATATTTTGACCTTCTTCATGACGTCATACGGGTTCTGTTTGAGTAAAGACCTGATTCTATACACGTCTGGCAATGTACAGGGCTGGGTGTTGCTTGTGTAAATAATAATAATAAAAAAAAGTGGTTAATCACAGTTAATATATGATTTAACAAGGAAGGCCAGGATGGTTTGAATAGCTTGTTTTACCTTTTTTAAGATATGTAATCGTCACTGAAAAGCTCCATTTTGGATAGTGTTGCACCGATACTGATACCAGTGTCGGACTGGGCCCCGATCCAGTACTAAAATGGTGGTATTGGTATTAGCGAGTACCAACAAATAGGCCACAATACCATTTTGATGTTTGTATGTCACTTGAACGCAGTGTTCTCTCTCTCCCGACTAGTATTATACATGTTATATAAGTTCATGAAAGTTGCACTATTTTGGCATTTGAGAGCCAAAACTCAGGGTTTAAAAGAGATTATTCAATTATTAATGTAATTTTACTGTCTTACTGTTGCACTACTATTATACATGTTATAATTTCATGAATGTTGCACTATTTTGGCCTTTGAGAGCCAAAAGTTTATTCAACTATTGTCACCCATTCCAGGTAGACAATAAAAAGTTCTACTACCCTAAGTAGTATGCAGCTCTTCATATATATACACACGCACATCATTTTCAAACAGATGGTATCGGTATGGTATCGGTATCGGCTAATACTGCACAGCCAGGTATCGGATATCGGTATCAGGGCCAAAAAATGGCATTGGCGCAGCACAAATTTTGGATTAACTCAGGTTATCATTGTTTGAAATTAAAATAAATTTTATTATTTGAAATATCCAAGTGTAACAGACTACACAGCTGAGGGCATTTTAGAGCATCCAAACAGCCCATTGTGCATCTTTTGGACAGTGGAGAAGAAAAGGGCTTGCATACTCCTCAACAGTTCGTACCCCTATACCTCAGGGCCTGGTTGGGTCACAGTTCAACTCTACAATGAATTCCCAGTACCCACTAGTCTCAGTACAACGTTTCAAAACATAATGACATGAATAGGACTGGTCTTTTCCTAACAAACAAGTATAAGATAAAATCTTGTTATTCTAAAAAAAAGTTTCCACCAGCTTTTGGTTTTCTATTTTAGAGGAAGTCCACGGACCTGTTGAGCTGAGCCAACGCATGTACCATGAGGGTTAACATTGGCTTTTTTAAGTTGCCGTAAACACCGAAAAATAAGCTATAGCATTTTATGCAACTCTTCAATCGCAGGTTTTCTGGTCTGCTTTGGATGCTAATATAAAAAGCATTAAAACTTCTATTGTGCACGAATTTCTGACCTAAAATTAGTGTGTGAGCATCCTCGTAGACAAATCTCACGGTTGGACTTGTCAGAAGCGATCTCGAACCAACCAGCTGAAGGGCGGAGGAGGAGAGGAGGTGAAGATGGAGAGGAGCATGAAAACGATTAAAAGGAATGAACGTCACGGAGAGCTCAGGAAAGTGGAAAACACGGGTGCACGCTTCGGGAAACGAGGGGGAAGAGATAAATGCGGGATTATTTGTGACAGATATGAGGTGGGAGGATAGGTCGAGTTACATAATATTGTGATTTTCTATTGTTAACCTGAACAATGTTAATTTTTAAATGCCCAATAAAGTTTTTCTTTCTTAATTCAATCTTCTATTGGGCAGTTCTTTAAATACTTTAAGCAATGCAGGAAAATGGTGCAACGGACGTGTTTGGTCAGACTAATACTGGCAGCCAAATAAAACGCTTTAGAAATGGGTCAAAGGTAGAGGTGCAGCAATCAATCAGCTAGAGATCACAATCAGCCAATTTTTCCCTGATCGGCAGTTGGATCAAAAACTTCATGTATTTATTTATACTAATCTCTGAAACATTAACCAATATGTACATTTATGAACTTTTTGAGCTTAATAGTTTAAGGTTGAAGGCTTGCTAATGATCTGTTAATGCATACAATTTTGGTTTTATTCAAAAATTAAAACGTTACTTTTAGAAAATTTGTGGTAATACAGGCAGCAGTTTCATCAGACAGAATGATTTTGGTATTTTTTTGTTGTTGCACTGATCAGATGTTGCAATGGCATGATTCAGATGGGAATAGGAATAGTTTGACTCCAGCGGCTCACAAAATGCTTGTTTCAACTATGGTCACCTGAACCTTTTGTCCCTCTGAATTTATTTCATCTAAACCCTCAATCTGCGTTTGGGGCTGTTTGTCAGGTTCGGGTCAACTGTTGTGTTGTTGTTGTAAACTACATCCTCTCATGCTAACATTGATACTGACTGAGTCTCTTCTGCTAATTAGCCACTTTCTTGCAAGGAGTACTGCTGTCACTTTCTCGACATGGACAAAGGAAGAAAGATTCCCTCAGAAAAATAAAAAGAAGTGAACTTTTACACTTTCAGTCCACTACTTCTATATTAAGTCGCCCGCACATGCAAAGGTGCACCTGTAAAATGTCCTAAATGTACTGTAGAGATAAAGACTTCTCATTCACTTGCATTTGTTTCCAAAGAATGATGAATAGTAGATCTGTTTAAGTTCTGTGAGTTCAGAGTTTTTTCCTTCAGCCATCTTTGCTTCGAGGCTCTAGCTGTGTTTATTTGTTTCTCAATACAAAAACAATATAGAAAAAAAACTGTAAGATGCTCACATTTTACTGGAGGATTTAAATCCTCAAAAAAAAAAAAACATCTGAAGTGCCTGGCAGCCTCTCACCGCAAAGCTCAACCCTGAAGGTTCAGGGTAACACTGAAAGTAACAAATCCCAACCATGGTGATGTTCTGGGATTAACCCAAATAAACTCTATCTATCCTTGTAGATGAATTGAAAATGAAGTGTCACCAGAAAACTGCTCTGAGTAACTTACTAGAAAAAGTTACAACTGAAAACAACATATCTAAGGATGACCCTCCCCCCCCCCCCCCCCCACACCCCTCTCTCTATGGGAGTCTTTCAAAAATTCTAGAAAATGTTTGAAATCCCTCTCAGGGGTGTTCAGTATCCCATTAAGTTTGCTTGGAATTTGCCTATCATACTGTACACAAACAGGAAAACTGACCAAAGTGTGTGTGTGCTGTGTTTCCTCAGTAAAACAATCCATAAATAAAAGCTAATAAAAATAAGGGGGAAGAAACTCCACAAAAGAGTAAATAAAACCTTGAACCATTGAGGAGTCTGTTTGTTTCCTCTTAAATTGTGCTGCAGTTGTGGGAACGGTGAGTTTGTGGTTTGGATGACGGAGTTGAGTTGGTGAACCTGTGGTGACTTGCCGAATCATCTCTGCCAACGCCACATAGCTTATTGTTTTCACCCTGGTTTGGTGATTTATTTATTTTTTTAATTGATTGAGCGACAATATGTTAATGTATGAAGTGAATCCATTTTAGTATATCAGTCATCCACATCCACAACGGCCTAGCACCTCCTCCTACGGTTTGTCACACATCGCTATTTGATTGCATCCCAGTCGTCAATAAGCATTTGCCGCAGGTCACCCAGTGTGGTTGTGTTACATGAAAAGCACACCCAAACTGATCCCACTCATATTAGATGGGGTTGGGAACTGCAGGCATGCCATTCCATGCTAACGCCTTCACATCCTAGAAGTAGTCTCTGATAACGTTTTGGAGGAAGGACTTAAGTCTCCAGGAGTGGGGAGTTTTGAGACGGCCACTGGCTGCAGAACCTCATCTCAGTGTCGCTCTGCGTTAAGGCTGCCTCCAATGATGACCTCGTTTTCTCTTTTTTTACGTGTCCTGTCTGGCTGTGCAGCCCTCAGATTTGCTTCCATAATGCCAAAGAGCTCAACAGATTTACTTTCACAAGTGGAGCATTACTGCTTTTGCTATAGTGCTCTGCTTGCTATGTAGGCAAAAAGCTTTAATTGGACATTAATTTGGCATCACTTTAAATTCAGTGGACAGAGAAACAAAAAGGTAAAAGAGAAAGGAAGAGAGAAGTTGTGGCAAAATGTTAAAAGGGAGAAAAGGTGAAATAGAGTAGAGGAAAAAGTGAGTGCAAGATAACATCTTGCTTCAAGTCTGCTTCTATGCCTGCAGAGAGAGAGAGAGAACAGAACCAATAGAAAAAACATCACAGGTACAAACAGCCAACACATTTGATAATATCACTTAAAATATGCAGTTTTGTTTAATACAAGAAGTATTTAGTGGCAGCCAAAGCTAATTATAGGGTTTATCTGTATAGAAATCTGTAAGCACCTGGATCCAATCGCCTGTAGGTGTTTGTGAGAGTGCACTTGTGTATGTAAAGTTTATCCATAGGAAAAATGCCTTAATAGTGGCTGTGAGGAGCCAAAGACCTGACCTGCAGGTCACTGAGGCAGACACCGGGGATACCAGAGCCCAGATGTCTGAAAGGGCCCCCCGGAGTGCAGAAACCCAAGAAGGACCAACACAGGTATAGCTGCACCAGAGCACCTACCAGAGCAGCGCAGATGAGAACCCTGGGAAAACTCCCAGCAGCCACAGCGCAGAACCCCTCAGGGGCTGCAGCGATGAGCCCGCGGGCTCCGCCGGCAGTCAGCTACGCCGGAACAGATCCTGCCAAGGGCCCAGACCATGTTTTCAAGTGAAGGAAATGCCGTGTCACACCACAATCCCTCCATCAAAAGCTGTTTGGCGTTGCAGAGAGAGGATTTGGCAGGCTTTGTGTGGGTGCAGCTCCGCACAGCTGCTCTACCTACAGGTGCGTTTTCCTTCCAGGTGGGGCGCTGCAAGTAGGAGGAAAGACAGGCTTTCCTATGGGGTAAAAGTTGTGTTGTTAAAGTATAACACACCAAGGGCTCCAGCAGGATGCAGATCAAGGAAAGCTTTATATTGTCTCAATAAGTCAAATGTCCTTATGTTGCATTCACCATGACACCACTTCTTGTTCAAATCTACTTTAAATGAGCCAAGAAATTGGCTCTTTTTTTTGCAACCTAATGGCTGCTAATTTCTCTAATTTGATTTACCGATGGCTAATTCTATTTGTGAGTTTCCTCTAACCTCTTAAGACCCGAGAACTTTGGTACAAACATAGGCTTTTAGAGACCTGAACAAAGGCCGAAAAAATTGTTCCTCTTCAAACATAACTTATATGGTAGCTTTGATTGGCTGTAAACCTCATTTACAGATCTGTCAGGAGAAAGAGAAAATATATGTTAAGAAAAACTGAGCCTTTTTAGATATCAAAAAGCCTATGTTTAAACTAAAAGTCTTGGGTCTTAAAAGGTTAATATGAAATTCTAGTTTTTGTTTTGGATCTCTGTTTTTGTGCTGCTACTACATAATCCAAATTCAACCTCAAGTAAAACCAGTAGCAATAATCAGTCTCAGAAACCGGTCCAAATTCAATATCTAAACCAGATTTTAATTGTTTTTTGTCTTAAATCTACGATGTTATAGAAATATCAGCTACAAAATGTTTGTACAATAGGCCATAGCTTCCATGCTAAATCATTATTTTTGTTTTACCGTTTGGCTGAAGATTTAAATGTTAAGATGGTGCGTTTAGAGAGAAAAAACATCAGTACAAATAAAGTAGTTATTATATGGTTTCTGAATCTGTGGCGACAGGTTCAAGGTGACTTTATTGATACCCGTTGGTATTTTTTTTTTCTGCAGTCTGTGATTCATACATCTTCAAAATGAAACTAAAATTAAAAGTCAGATTGGAAATTTAATAAACACACATTTCTCATCCAAACAGATGGACTTCAGCCTCAAAATTGCTGAAGTTTATTGCATCTGCTCAGCTTCCTCTTCTCGTCAAGCACTTGAAAAGGCAAACGCGTACACATCCAGTGTTTTTGTGACGGTAACACTACCTTGTAATGCGATCCGTCGCTGCTCTCGTCCAGTTTGTTAGCAGCCTGTGACTTTCTGTAACCCTAGTCTGCTGTAGCCTAGACGCTGGCATTTGAAGTGAACCACTTCACCGTTTCGGCCCGATCACCAGAATTGGCTGTTACTGTGGAGGAAGGTCTTGCCAACTTATGTTACGTCCCCAAAGTCTAGGGGTTCAGGGGCAGTAACATAAAAATGGGTCCAGAGAAAGTAGTATAAGAAAAAGGAGTTTTATTACAAAAAAGAAGGGGTTTTAACAAACACAAAACAATACAACCCCGTTTAACACAAAAGGTCTGATAATCTTAACAGTGCTTAGAGTAAAGTAAATTACTAAGGGTTTAACCAACTAAGAAGCACAACTAATTCAAAGGAGTCCAAAACAATCCAAATCAAAAAACAGGGAGCACCAAACCCCCCCCACTAGCTTAGCAAATACAAACAGTCAAACTGCTTCAGCAGAGCACACAAAAGTTCCAAGGGGTCTGCAAAACAGCAGCAAACAAAAGGTTGGGGAACAGCTTTACAAAACCTCTTCCTACTAGCTGTCCTGCTTGTGTTGTTTCACTCGGTGGAAATTCTTTCTTCTCAGCCGGATTTGGAAGGAAGGTACCATCATCGAGGTCTGCTCACTGCACACTCGATGATGGTGGTCAGTGGTCCAGGTCCATCTGAAACAGCTGCCAGAGGGCCAAATAGTTCCTGGGCTCAGCTAGCTGGCTTTATTGCTTCAAGTGTGGCCATTAACCATAATTTACACTTTTATATAAAGGCAGATTACTTTTGTTGATTTATTTTTCATAACAAAAATAAATGTCCAGGAAAGTGTACAAGGGTTTCTGTTTATGAATGCACTTCTAAAAAATTAAACCCATGACTTTTTAGTAGCCTCAAATCAATATTTAAATACTTGGATTGTATAATCTGAGGTTTAGAAGTTTTCATGTGAACTATAGCAACACTTTTTTCATAGATTATATGTTTTGTAAATGATTTTCATCAAATCCTACACTAAAATAAATGTTTAATCACACATTATGTGACGGTCCTGCCCCTCATTTAGTAACACTTGCAGGAGGCATGCATCTGGCACTGAGAAAAATAAAAAACACTTCCGTGTTTACAATAACCAAGTGTGTTTTTCTGTCTCGCCAGCCTATTTCTGCTTTATTCACATTTGTGTTTTACTTTTCTATTTAGTTATTGAAAGGTTCTGCCAGTTTTGCAGCATCAACATACAAATTAAAACAAGAATATGATCTAATTAGTTAGAAAAAGGAAAAGCAAGAAGTATTACATTTACTGCTGCAAACATATAGTAATATTTAATTATTCAATTAAATTTTATTTATATAGCGCCATTTGATGATACATGTAAAATTCAATCAAATTATACAGATTGGTCAAAAATGTCCTATTTAAGGAAACCCAGCAGGTTGCATCAAGTCTCTCCAAGCAGCATTCACTCCTCCTGAAAGAGCGTAGAGCCACAGTGGACAGTCGTCTGCATTGTTGAAGGCTTTGCAGCAATCCCTCATACTGAGCATGCATGAAGCGACAGTGGAGAAGAAAACTCCCCTTTAACAGGGAGGCAAACCTCCAGCAGAACCAGAACCAGGCTCAGTGTGAACGCTCATCTCCCTCGACAGTCTGGGGGTTAGAGAAAACAGAGCAGAGACACAGAAAGCACAGAAGCACACATTGATCCAGGAGTACTTTCTATGTTATATGGTAATAGTAGGTCTCCCCTGGATGATGTCACAGCTAACAGAACGCCAGACCAGGTGTACCTACTAGTGTTGCGCCGATGCCATTTTTTTGGCCCCTATACCGATACCTGATACCTGGCTGTGCTGTATCGGCCGATACCGATACCATACCGATACCATTACTTAGAAATTTATGTGTGTGTGTGTATATATGAAAAACAGCATTCTACTTGGATGTAAAATAATTGCTATCATGGCTTTGTCAAGCTGCTACCTTATTAAAGCAGGAAAAAAGGGTAATACAAAGTGAATCCAGTAGAACTAGTGAGTGTCGGGAGAGAGAAGGCTGCATTCAAGTGATATACAAACATCAAAATGGTATCGGTGACCTATTTGTTGGTACTCGCCGATACCGATACCACCATTTTAGTGCGGTATCGGCACCCCGGCCGATACTGGTATCGGTATCGGTGCAACACTAGTACCTACTATGAACAGGATAATGACAGAGAACAAAAAGTTAAAAGTTTAAATAACAACAAACAATGCTAATTGGAGAACAGTAGGAGAACTCTAACCTGACTCCGCCAGATGGATTTTCTCCGCATATCCATCTGGAAACCTTCCGTTGAAGTAATTTTGGGAAGGGGCGAAAATATTGGTTAGCTGATTGGCCTATGTTGGTGATTGACGGGCCAAATAAACCAATCAGATCAACGAAGAATATGACGTACTAACAACAACGACGACGAAAACACAACCACGAGCTCTTGCCAAAACCAGTCGGGAGAAGAGCAAAAACATCTTTTCCTCTGAGAAAAGCCTCCAGAGCAGTGTTTTGCTCTTCTTTCAGTGAAGAAATACTCTGTAATTCTGATAAAACTTGCTCGATAGCCACGCTAACGCTAGTTTCATCGGCTGAAGCCGCCATGTTCTTTAGACTGAACTGTCACGCTTCTCGTTGCGTCACACCTCAACCCGCCTCAAAGCCAACGCTGATTGGACGTTCGTTTGGTGAACTGCTCCAAATTTTCTGTAACGGAAAGTAGCCAGACTGATCTGCGAGTGAAACCTTGAAAGCTCGCGAGATCAGGATGGTCTCACGAGGCTAGGAGAACTCAGCAGAGTGAGAAAAATAGACCCTGATGTCCTCCAGCAGCCTAAGCCTATAGCAGCATAATACAGAGAAAGCTCAGGGTAACCTAAGCCACTCTAACTAGAAGATTTGTCAAAAAGCTTCTTGTTATCTTGATTTTGATACATAGTCCCATGTAAGAGGATTGACAGAACCAGCTGGGAGTTAATACACAGTTGTTTTATATACTGTTGGCAATTCATTACTAATCAGTTTCCTTAGGTAAAGTTTGTCAGAGAAAAACTTAAAGATTAAAATCTACTTCAGTCTCAAAAACGATGTGACAGAAATCTTTTATGGTTTTTAACCACATGAACTCGTGCTGTACCGTGGCACGGGAACGGAACAATGCTTGGTGCCACACGCCGTCTGATCCAGAGACCAGAGAAGACTTTGAGGAGACAGAAATAACATTCTATGGTGTAAAGAAAATGTAAAACATTGTTATTTAGTTAACTTATTCCATAGAAAAAGTAAGCCTGGTAAGAAAATAAAATGTATTTGAGTTTTAAGACCTTTAATGGAAACATGCTGTTCTTTGTTGGGTTTTATTTAAATTCTAAATAAGCATGACGTCTTTGATTGTAACAACTGGTCATGGACGCTGCAGGTACTGGGTTTCTCTTTTCTGTAGCTGTGCGTCCCAAACGACGGCTGGTCTTTTTAGAATTCAACATGTTTAATCGCTTAAATAATTTAAACAATTGTAAGCAGGTTCTCCACTAAACATGCAGCAATGGTCATCTGAACGACATCAGTGCAGACGGACACAGATAGATCCAAAGTATCTGGTTAGCTCTAATTCACAAAGTGCAAAGCCAGCTCAGGCCGTTGCTGAATCTGGTGTTACGGCTACACCATAAAGTCTCTTTGGACTGTTACGTGCTGTGAAAACAGGGCATTACTCCTAAGCCTTAGTAGTTACTTGAATGCTATCCAGGCACATGACATTTATGCTTTCATTAGCTTGTTTTGACTGCCTGTGTACCAAATTTGGCCCATCATCTTTTGTCGTCCTCTTCGCTTCACTACCCACAGGCCACAGCCGAACCGGTCGATGATTTCTCATTGTAGTTCATTACAAACACTCTGGCCTGTTGGCCTGTACTGCTGTTAGCTAATTGCTGATTGGTTAGCTGCAGCTGTCACACGGGGTTGTGTGTGTCTTTTAATGTGTGCGTATTAAGCGGTGTTGACATGTTGTTTTTACAGTGCTGGCTTGCTGACACTGGTGTTTGAGCACTGGGCGGGTTTCTGCCCTTGAGGCCGTGTCAGTCCTTCAGAGCAAACTAGCAATGAGATAAAGGGTTTCTATAGAGAGGCTGTACTATAACGCTGTATTTCTGGTGGTTTCTAACTGAAATCTTTTTTTTTTTTTCTTGTGGCTTAGCAGTGAAAAAGACTGAAACAGGGTGCAAAAAACTCTCTCTGTTTGCTCACATTCTAATGTGGATAGTGAAGTTTTTAACTTTTGGCAAAATAGTAATGTAATCATACAAAGATCCTCTGAGCTCCAAAATAAAACACTAAAGTTATAAAACATATATTGAAATTGCTTATTAACAAAAGGTGTATACATAATCTTGTCTGTTGGAGATGTATACTAGGTAGGAAAGTCCGCAGAATTGCATCTTTGTCCTTTCCCAAGTTAGAAAGTTTGACTTGTGCAGCTGCTTTATGCATCTCATGATCTTCAAAGTGTGTTTTTTTGGAAGTTGTTTCTGGACCAGAGTTGAATAAACATGCTCTATTGTTTGTAGCACTGGGAGGCACTGTTTTTATTGCATTTAGATTAATGCCAGACATGAGGAATGCACAGAAAAACTACAGTAACAAATTAATGTTTCTTTTTCTTTGAACGTGATTCCAAGTACACTTTAAAAACTTTGCTCCTCTTTATTGCTTAATTGTTGCTTGTAATGTATTTGAGTTTGTTGAAGCTGCTCAGTTTGTTTCACGTGACTTCTTTCACAAAACTATATGATGCATGAACATTCATCAGTAGTGACAGAAGTTTGAAATCCAGGCCAGCCTGTATTGTAATCACTCAAAGCGATGTTAATTCTGAGATCAAGTTTTTCTTTGGATCTTGAATGCTTTTGATTTGGTTCAAAAGGCAAAATGTGCTTTGTTCATTTTGCCCGCTGCTATTGCAAACCTTTTTTTTTTTTTAGCATTCAGAAGACCTGAAAGTCTTTGATAAAGCCTTTTGCAGACTTGCAGAAATACAAATATTTTTCTATATTTATCCATACCTGGAATAGCACATTCCACACTTTCTCAAACAAAGCATTTTGCAGACTTTGTTTGAGAAAGTGTGGAATGTGCTATTCCAGGTATGGATAAATATAGAAAAATATTTGTATTTCTAGGATTTAGCATTTTCCCATTATTCCAACCATTCATCAGTCAGGTAACCAGTCTGTCCATCCCAGGTTCCTTATTTAATTCCTAATCCCTGTGTAAATATCTGCCATAAGATCACATCCTTCAAATTTCTTAATAAATGCCTGTAAAACAAAGGAGAATCCTGATACTTTGTGTCTAGAAAATAATTGGATTTGTTTTCTAGCAGCTAAAATGTCATAAAAAGTATGAAGAAGTTTAAAAGTATTTTCTGTTTCTATTTTTAAAGAGAAACCGCAAAAATAAAGCAATATAGGCAATATAGTTCTTTTAAAAATGTAAGTTTTAAATTAAATTTTGGATGCGATATGTAGACTGATAAGAAAAAAAAAACACTCAACAGACTCAATTTAAATAACATTTTCTTTTACACAACCCACCATGTTGTTGGAACAGGACTATGCTCTTTTTCATGCAGCTGCATGGTTTTACAATCTGACATGTAATCACTCTTTCAGGCGTAAAATTCTTTAAGTGTGACTAAACCCGATGTAAAAGTATAACTAGTGATGCACGATATTAAAAATTTCAACCGATATCGATAACCGATAATTTTCTGCTTTTCATGGTCGATACCGATTCCGATACCGATAAGTTCATATTTAATATAGTTTTTGCATAATCAGCAGCTTATGCTGGATGCATTTATGAAAAACAATTATTTAGTAGCTCTGTCTTATTTATAACAGCAAACAAAAGGTTTTTGCTCTTCAGATGTTTATTTTTTTATGCTATCACACAAAAAGTGGTAATTTGCTTTACATAACAAAAGACACAAATCAATTCACAATACAAAGAGCATCTCTTGAAAATTACTGAACAGATCCATGCCTGCATAGGTATTTGTGAAGTCAAATATGTATATCAAATATAAAATTATATGCATTTACATAGTCAGCCTCAGTTACAAAAATGTAATCATGTGTGCGACCCGGGGCACTCCTGTGCGTGCAGCATTGCTTTTTGCATGTTAAAATCTGGATCCAGCCACTGAGCCGTTAGGCTTAACATGCTGACGGGACTAACATCTGATGTCCATATGTCGGTGGTAAAACTCACATGAAGTCCGTTTTTATTGATCAAATTGTGGACGTGTGTGGCGACGGCATCATTGAGGGCAGGCAGCGAGACGTCCGAGAAGAAGCGACGGCTAGGGATGGTGTAACGTGGCTCCAAAAGTGCTATTAAGTTACGAAAACCCGGGTTCTCGACCACAGAAAAGGCTGGTTGTCGAGCGCTATAAATTCCATCACTTTGTCGTTAATAGCTTTAGCTTTTTCACTGTCTCTTGGAAAGTTTTTACAGCTTTCAAATGCCTTCTGAATGGATACATCTGCGCTCCGTGTTGTTGTTATTTTAGCCTTAGCACCATCGGCTGCTGCCGCGGCTGCTTCGTATTCTTTCCATGTTGCTTCGCCACGATGACGATTTTTTAGGTGTGTTATAAGGTTTGTTGTGTTGTAACCTGAAGTCTTCTTTTCTCCTCTCGAAATCCTTGCAGAGCAGGTGTTGCAAACTGCAATACTATTGTCTTCTTCCGATACAGAAAAAAACGACCACACTGGTGAAGACATGTTTGACTATTTAGTCAGGCAATAACGGAGCCAAGCCTGGGTCCTGATCGTGAGGAGCGCAAAATCCACAGGGCTTGTCCCGCTTTGGGGTTACTCTGCCTGGATAAAATACCACCAAATTTAATTAATTTATCGGCTATTTTTATCGGAAAATTTTACCTATCGGGCCGATAAAAAATTCCACCAAATCGGCCGATATTTAATCGGCCCGATAGGTATCGTGCATCCCTAAGTATAACCCTCAGACACATTTTTAAAAAAAATCGCCATCAAAGTGGGTTGTACCGAGACACGGCTAAGTGTGGGGATGAAAGGAGAGGGTTAAGCAGGGATGTGGTCAGGACGAGGGAAGGTAACATTAAATTTGATATGATGAAATAATCTAAGTACCTAAATTAAAATGCTATGCTGACTAATGGGTAATAAAATGAAAAACACTATCCATGAGGGCTCGATATGCTTGCAATTCAAACTCCTTTGACTCGCCATGATGTTGTCTGAGTAAGAAGGTTTTATGGTGTGTTTAATTTCTACCTGTAAATCGGAATACTACGTAGAACATTGTTATTGTTATTTTAAAAGTGGCTGTAGTGGCCATTTATGAGCTATGGGAATTACGAGCGCCCAGAAACAGTAATCAGTAATGTTAACAGTAACGCACTCCGATTTCTCAGTTCCAAGTTCTGAGGAAAAACAAACACACCGCTATTCCCGAATACGGAGCTGCGATGTAGACGTGTAACATTTTTAACTAATAGGAAAATTCAACTGCAGTAGCCCCGTTTCAATTTAGAATTAAACTAATTTACATGAAAATATCAAAGTTTGCGCAGTAACATAAAGACAGCACCCTTAAGTCCCTACTTTTTACGGTTTATCTGCAAAAAAATGTATTTGGAGTTTAGTTACTCTTTGAATGTATCAAGGACACGAGAAAGATACATGTGAAGCTGTACTGGCGACTTTGTTCTGTTCTGCCTGACAAACACGTAGCTCAGTTAATCTTGTTATGTGTGTGTGAATGTCTTTCATGAGATGTGAAGACTCACATTATAGAAATCATGCACTCAGATATACATGCTACATTTCTTACTGAAAATGTAACTTTTCTTTGCTATCTCTTGCTTCATAAAAACAAAACTTTTGACAAAGGCTGTAACATCGGGTATGATTAGTATTTGAAAAATACTACTAGATTTGGTCAATGCGAATCCAGCGTGTTAAAATCAAAATAACATATTTTGTTAAAAGTTTTTCTTGAAAGCTGAGATTCTGTGAAGCTGTTATTTATTTATTCAGGACTAACACATGGTGAGAAAATCATATTTGCCGTTCCTATTTGCAGGTCTGTCCAGTTTTTTCCCCCCCATTCGCCTACTTTAATAAATACGCATTTGACACATTCCAATCATTTCTTCAGTTAATAAATACTCCTATAAATGTGAATACGGCTCAGTGCTTTGGCTGCCTTCTCCTTGGTGGTGCTAATTGTCATCGCTTTTCCAGAAAAGATAATGAGAGGAACCCCTCGAACATGATTGGGCGAATCATGTTTCTAAAATCGTTAATTAATAAGGTAAATGTTGTAAATGGATGGGATTTTATCAATGCAAGGACGTGAAAATTGATGCATTCACATTTAAACGCTGACACTGCATCTTCTCACAGCTGCTCTACCAACGGACTCACATCTCCCACCCATGCATTGGCGTATCGCTGTGAACCGGTTAGTCCTAACATCCCTACTTGCAAACCGTCTGCCTGATTCCCCTTCATCTTATTTTAGCCTTTTCCTTGTTGAGTTTTAGTCTTTGATGGGTGTAATGTTTTGACTGCTTTGTGCACACTGAAGTGGGGCCTTCATGTGTGCTGTGAGAGATTAGGACTTTTCAAAAAATCTGGAAGTGGGATTTGAATTAAGGGGTAGGTACATTTTCAGTCTTGACTACAGGACAGAAGGAGCATCTTCCTCTTAAATGTCAGTGGTCTTGTTGCATTGATGCTAATTGCCTAAGAATCTGGTGTTTCGTGTTGGCTTGACTTGGCTCGGCGCGCACACACAGTTGTATTTACTCTGTGTGACAGCAGGGCCTCGGGGGCTTAGGTCTGGCCTCTAGCTGGTGACACTAATCCAAACAGGCTAAGCCAAATGAGGAGGAACGCTAAACTAACACACACACACACACACACACACACACACACACACACACACACACACACACACACACACACACACACACACACACACACACACACACACACAGAGGCGCGCACATCTCTCTGTGTGTTGGTGTGTGTCCTGTTGTCCTTTGTCTTTCCCTGTGTTAACGTTTAACCACTCCTGTCAAACATACAGGGTCAGACTGATTTTTGGTTTCCCCCGTTCCCACCGACTCATAACGATGCCTAGCCGTAATGTCGGGGAACTCTAAAGTTTCAAAACTCGATGCTTCTCACTTCACAGAAAACTGTGGCCATTCCGGATGACCTCAGTTCTTGTTGAACCCGTTTAGTCTCTTGTGTGTAAGTTGTTGTGAAATGTTTAAGTCTTGACCTATTATTCTGTGTGTAAAAGGCAGCTATTTGCTGGGCTCTCGGCATCAGCCGCATGCTCTTACATAACTGGAAACTCCCTTTTTAAATGAATATATAATTTGCTTATGGTGTGCATGCAAACAAAGCTAAATGTCTTATCCTGAGTCAGTTTATTGTGGCGTAATGTTTCTAGCCTTCTCTTCTTGTTAGGGAAAATAGGAATCAAACTGTAGAGAAAAGCTTCTTTTTTTTCCCCCTCATACATCCCAGCTGCTCACTGCAAAGTTTCACTTTGTCGGATACAGTTAAAACATTTTTAGTACACAGAATTAATAATAATTAAAAGTAATAAATGAGTCCTACAGACTGTAGGTATTGGAATAGAAATCAGAATAAAACTAAATAGCTAAATCAGATCTACCTTTAATTATCAGTGACGCAGGTTGCTGGTGGCCAAAGTTTTAATTTTAATTAACACATGAACTGTAAAAACCTGTCCAGCCAGATTGATAATGTGTAGCACTTTTAGTTCTGCATGTTATCAATCTGGAGCTGCTCCCTTTGAATAAGTTTGGTTAAAGGAGGGACATTATGCAGAACTCTCTGAGCTAATTGGGCAAAGCGACACCTAGTGCCCGCCTACCAAAGGTTGGTTTTAGCCAATTAGTATTGAATTAAAACCTAAGCAGCAGCTGCTATGAAAAACATCAAGAAGGTGAGCTGGTCAAAGCATTTCTTGCTGTTCTACTTTCAAAGAAGAAATTCTGAATTCTCACATAACAGATGTGACAGCAGCAGCTATGCGTGCGTCCTCCTGCGCTACCAGGTTTAGTTTGGTTCGGCTGTGGACTCAGTAGCTCTTGCTTTCGTTGCACCGCTATGTCCCCCCTTAAACCTCAATACTGCAACGTGATTGGCCCGAACGGTTTTTGGTTCGGTCACAAACGGTTGAAGCCGGAGCGATACAAGATGGATTCTCGTGAGTTTGTGAATGCTCTATTTTTTCCACAGAATAATGGTAGCGCCCTGTGGGCACCGTGTAAGGCGGTGTCCTTGGCGGCAAGGCCTCAGTAATTTGTCTCCCCATGAAATGTTTCATGAAAAAGAAAGTATGAAAGTAGTTGAGGATATTTCGATCTTAGTTTTAGAGCAACCAAAAAATATGAAATTATTATTGCTAGGGCTGGGCAACGATTAAAATATTTAATCGCGATTAATCGCCCTGATTAATCGCGATTAATCGCATTGTATTTACAAACTCCAAGAATGAATTCAAAAGTAGTGTAAAGAATCGATGTCTTAATGCCAAATAGAGCTAGACAGATTTTACTTTTCCAAGTGGAGCAATCAGCTTTCGCCATAGTGCTCCGCTTGATTTATGCATGTAAACAGTTTTATTGTGATTCCTGATGGGAGTATTTCAAATTATGTAGACACTACAATGGGAAAGTAGGAGAGTAAAAGAAGAACAATAAGAGAAAAAAAAGAAAGAGAAGAGGTGAAAGAAAGAAGAGATAAAAGGGAAAGAATGATAAAACGTCTTCAGTCTGCTTCATCACCTGGAAAGAGAGATGTAAAAAGACCAGCACAACCAACGGATATAGTATAACAGCGAAAAATCAATCTTTTGGATGAAAAAGTTGTGGCTATAACCTTTAAACAGCAAATGTCACAAACGCAGTGTGCATTCTTTGCGATATGCATACTGCGATCCATGAAATTCCGATGCCGCTGGTTTTGCGATCTATTGTGCAGCCCTACATCAGAGCCACCAATGCAGACGAGCTAACGGTCCCTACTAAAGCCACATCAGCTTCCTGTCCTGCTGCTTAGCAAATCAGTGCAGATACTGTACAGTATATTTACTTACTTTTTTATTAGGCCAAAATCCCCTTTTTGTTGGTCTTATTTTCACTTTTTTTAACTAGCTGGAAAATATGCTAATTTATTAATGGCATTGAGTGCTTGAATTTTATCACACAGTCTGTAATGAATCCATAGAATAAGTTTTACTTGTATGTAGCCGGTCCCACTCAGTTCAGTCACATATTGCCTCAATCCTGGGCCAACACCGCAGGATGGATGCATACAGGTAGTGAACTGTACGTCGTATTGGGAAGTCAAATTAATCTCCTCCATTTCCTCCCCAAATCATAGACAGCAGCTCAGACATGAAACACTCTGGCTGAATGCACATCTTTGCTCTGACATTGAGCTGAAACGGTTCCCAGACTGCTTAGAAACCCAGGAGCGGAGCTGCTGTGATGATTGCTCTGATCCCCACAAGCTTTCAGACACAACAGCAGTTCGTATCAAGACACTTTTATCACAACAAGGTCAGTTGAGAGGGGTGGTTATTGTTTTGGCTTGTAAGTATATTTAGCTTTTAATGCTTGTGCGAACCACAATGTGTACAAGAGCTCCGGCGTTTCTCTGACCGCACAGGCAGACAGCAGAAAACGACTGCATTAGGAAAGTTTTATATTTATCGGCTGTCCTCCCCTTTGTTCTATTATCCTTGCTAAGTTGCACGATTGTCTGTTGCGTGTGGACAATGGACGTTGTAATACGTAGTGTCTGCATTCTGATGTGATGGGATAAGTCAAAAACACATTTGCACTCGATAAAGTCAATGTAATGCAAATATCACAGTGAAATGGCTTGTGATAAATAAATAAATACTGCATTTCCATCTCCTCGCTTTCCCTTTTACCAGTTACAGCGCTCTTGATGTGTTTCAGCATCTTTACAGATATCTGTGGCATAGAAGCACCGTCTGGTTAGTCAAATATCCTTTTGGGATGCACAGCAAAAATGCTTTTGTGAATATAATAACCTAGCAATTATTGCATTCCAAGCACTCCTCTGTGATATCCATACATGCCATTAAAGTGCAATTTATAATAAATCTAGAATATTTTTGCACAGCGCTAGAGTGAACAAAAAATATAATCAGTTTAAGATGATATACTCGAGACAAAAACCCATGAAGACTTACTTTTATATGACTCTAAAGTGTACTTTACACACTGAGGTCAGATAAAAACAAGGTTTTCTATATCTACACAGGGTTGCAAAAGGAGATGTGCATGTGACCAAAGCAGATGCATTGAGGTATTTTATGAATATATTTGTTTAGCAGTGATAAACCTGAATTCTTGGTCAGCGATTTGCTTTAATAAATGCCCCGAACAAATCTTCATGAATCTGGTTCTTAATTCCCTGCTAGTGCCACTTTGTCTCTGTGATAATCTGTACTGAATTAGCTCTCAAAACAACTTTCCAACAAGGGCCATCCACCAAATCTGCTCAATGATCTATATTTTCTAAGAAGTGAAGCAGCTAAATTTACTAGTGAAGGATTTGGAGCCAAGGCCCATCTGTTTAACTCTGGGGTCAGCAACCGTTTGAGAGCAAAGTGCCTCTTTGTCCTCCATTCTAGTAAATGCGTACTTTTCTTTAAAGCCACAAAGCCCTTTTAAAAACGACCATGCTTAATTTACAATTACTGT
Organism: Fundulus heteroclitus; assembly: GCF_011125445.2. Taxonomy (NCBI): domain Eukaryota; kingdom Metazoa; phylum Chordata; class Actinopteri; order Cyprinodontiformes; family Fundulidae; genus Fundulus; species Fundulus heteroclitus. The sequence goes on along the minus strand of NC_046362.1, from coordinate 30,185,129 downwards.
CCACTGTCGCTACGTGCATGCTCGGTATGAGGGATTGCATCTGTCCACTGTGGCTCTACGCTGAGTGAATGCTGCTTGTCAAGACTCGATGTAACCTGCTGGGTTTCCTTAGACCAATCTGTCTGTATGATTTGATTGAAGTGACTTTGTAAAGTGCCTTGAGATGACGTGTTGTGACTTAGCACTATATAAATAAAATTGAATTGAACTATGTGAAATGTATGTTTTTGGTTAAATTAAAGAACCAGAGCTATATTTCTATTTTAGGGTTTTATAACAACAAAAGTAACTTTACAAGTTAAGCAGATCCACCAGCCTTCTACAAAGCACCGGCCTTGAGCTGCTGAAATGCTGATAGATGTTATTAAATAACTTATTCATCTGTTTTTGTGTTTGCGTTCTCTTAAATCCAAAATTTAATCAAAACGATGTTGGTTTTGTTGTTCTAGTTTAACATCCAAATCACATTCAATTGATGTGATTAAAACAAAGCAAACTCTTTCATTTTATTAAAAGAAAAAACACATGTTTATCTAAAGGGAAGAAAACATGTTTTTATTCCATTAGACTCATTTTGGAGTTTTTATGCAGATATTGAACCAGAACACAGAGAACCTTCCAGAAGAGCTTCTATGAAAATGTATGTGGAAAAAATAAAACCTTGTTCAGTTCTGCATCATTTTTGGCCAAAATGATCAAGAATTGCTGTGATGGGCCCATGTGGTTCTGGTGCCACAGGTTGCCGACCCCTGGTTGAACTTATTTCACTCTCTTTGTCAGATTACAGCAAATAGGTTTTTGCTTTTTTTGGCCCCACTTAAATGTTTCAGATAATCAAACAAAAGTTAACAGAGTAGAAAGAAAATGCGGTTCTCAGTTGACAAATGTTTCTTTTTTTATATATGTTGACAAAAAGCTATCCATACCCACTCGGCCCCAAGTTAAAAAGTAATTCCAAGGAAGAAGCTTTGTCCCCCTCATCTTTGGAGAATACCTCTAATTCAGCCACACTGGAGGGATTTCAGGCATCTTTAAGGTCCCACCACAGGATCTCAGATCCAGACATTGACGTGTCACTCCTAAACCTTTTTTTTTTTTTTTTGAGCCAATACGTGGCTATGCAAGTGTTTTCTATTTTAAAGGACTGATTTAAAATGTGGAATAAAAACACAAAACTCCTATTTTTTGTAAACAACGTTCCAAATATTAGCCTTTAAATAAAAATCAATTACCAATGGACAAACCATTGATAATAAATAAATTAGGCTTAACTGCAAGGCTCTGTTAGATGCTGAATAAAGATCCATTCTGTAGTTGTAGGAGCAGTTTCGTCTACGGGAGCCCAGCCAGAACAGCCAAATCTGTAAAAAAGAGTTGGACCTTTTAGACTAACAGCACCCGCTGTCGGAAACAAATAAAAATGCGGTGTTAGTCGGAGTAATCTCACCTAAATCGGTGCTTTCTCCATGTCACACAAGTAAAATTTGGCTGGAGGGGCTTGGTGAGAAGGACCACTAAGTCATTCAGAGTACTGTGCCACATCCTCCTATTCCACATGTCATCGGTTTATCATACGTTTTGGAGAATATTTCACATTTTTATACTTTAAATCCAATCCACTTGAATCTGTAAATGAACAGCTTGAAGCTTCCAGCCAGAGCTTTTTTTTTTTTTTTAACAGTTCAAAATGTAACGTTTGTCTGTTCACATTGCTTCCTGTTCCCCTCATGGTGATCGCTGACTGGAAGTCATGTGTTGTTGTTGCGTGGAGGGTTCATTACCCTCACTCTGAGGGCAAAATAGATTACAGCTTTAATAGCAGACGTCAAGTGGACTGACTGGAGTTTAGAACAGAACACCGACGAAGGAAAGAATGAGATAATATGAACAGGAAACACATTTCCCTGGTAGAGCGGAGCAGAGAAGAACCTAAGTGAAGTTAAATCAAATGCACTTTAACAAGACCGAAAAGGACAAAAAGAGAGCAAGCAGCTCAGCAGAAAGCTTTGCAGTGCTGTGAGGCACATTCAATTTATATTCTTGCCCCCCCCCCCCACCCCCCCCAAGGCAGCAGTGCATCAGCCACGGTTCACATATCACAGCCTGCCCACTGTGATATACTCAAAAAGATAATCTAACCAGTTTGCAGGCTCACAAACTCAGCTCAGAGATTATACTCTTATATTTCCTCTCTTTCCTGTGTGCCTGCATTTGACACTGGTAGAGACACCATCTTATCAAATATTCAAATATAGCTTCTTTTTTTTTTTTTTTTGCTGTCTTAGTTCAGGACTTGTTGCCGTATACTGTGCATAGTGTTAGATGTTGAAACGGCATTTCAAAGCATCAAATAAAAAGAATAACAGTGCGATTTTGATTGCACTAAAAGCCCAAAGTTATTCCTACTGCTGTCAGATTTAGACACTCAAACTGTTAAGTTAGTTTTTGATAGGAATTGCGATGGGCATCTCCCAAAAGATGATAAAACAATGTATTATATCTGTGGTATATGCTTTATGTTACTTACATTCAGAACAAACATCTTGGTTAAATTAAGAGCTTAGTTTAAGTCTAAATCTGCTAAGGATATGAATAATGTTCAGCCTATGAGTTTGTGGTTGTCAGAGTGGAGCTACTGTATTCTCAGCATATCTGGTTGATTGCGTTCTGTTTATATGAGGTTACTGTAGAACTACAGGGCATTCTGGACCCATTCAGAGCTGATGCGATATAAACAGCTTATTAACTAAACCAGAAAAAAGAACAGCCAAAAATCTAGTTTGAAATGAAATAGGCGACTGTTCTTGATTTATTTGGGAATGTTTTTGGATATGATAAAAACATTTTTTTTTCTTTAACAAATGCACTAGGCCGGGTAGCAAGAAAGTTCTGGGTTTAACTCCAGGTCTGGTTCTTTCTGCATGGAGTTTGGATGTTCTCTCTGTGCATATGTGGGTTCTCTCCGGGTACTCCGGCTTCCTCCCACAGTCCAGAAACATGGCTGTTAGGTTAGCTGATCTCTCTAAATGCTCTAAATGCTATGCGTGTGAATAGTTGTGTGTCTCTGTGTTGCCCTGTGAGGGACAGGCAACCTGTCCATGGTGTTTTCTGCTTCTTAGCCAATGACTGCTGGAGATACGCACCACCCCATCCACCCTGCACAGATAAACGGGTATAGTTAATGGATAGATTGCAATGTACTGGGTTAAAGATTATATATGTAACATGAAATTTATTTTAACAATTGGTCTGTAACATACTGTTTTATTTGTACAGTAAAGCCGATGCACTGTTCTGTTAGTTGAACAGCACTGATGCCCTCCTGTACGTTAGTTCAGCATTCATTTTACTGGAAAGGTTCAATAAAAGTTTACAGAAAAAAGTTATGCTCGTTTGGGAGCTAATGGGTTATTGGTTGAATTGGCGTAAATACAAACCTTTTACATTGTTGGTGTGAAATTGTATTGTAGGAAATAGGGGTTGAAATGGGTGAAGGCGATTTAAGTTCACCTTGAGTAAATAAAACGGCAAATTCAAAACATTTGATGTCGTATTTTTCAAAAGTAATTTAGATTTTTCTACTCATTCCATTAAACACACTGGACATTAATACATTTTCTGTACCAGTTTTACTCCTGCAGGGTCGTCGGAACATGCTTTGGCCACGCACAGTTCTGATTTTGTTTTTAATTGTTTTTCCAATTGTATTTGGAGATGATGTTAAAGAACTTATTACAATTAATGTTTCATGTTCCACAGGATTTTATTTATTTTTGTTGTGCCTGTTAAGGTAGAAAGACGATCTCAACACAACACACGCCAAACTACATCACACTGGACATTCTGGTGCTTTTATTCTTATAGTGATAAAATATTTTCAGCCTATAAATTTACTCTTTGACATGCTTGTTTTGGAATGATTGGTGGCGATCCCAGTCTTTAGGCACGGAAGAAGTTCAAAGTAGACATCTTATTGGCATTTGTATGTGCACATTTCTAAGTGACCCCAAACTTTTAAATGGTAACATATTTATAAAAAGAAAATAGATTTACCAGGAGAGGTTCAATAAAGCGTACTTTTTCACCCATTTCATGGACTGTATGGGAGAAAGTTTTTGTCAGTAAAACCCGTACTCATAACATCTTTAAACTACTTGTCACAATTTAATACCTGTATAAAAACCTTCTGTACGCCACCCTCAGTTGTGCTTGTGGTGCAATGCATTGTGGGATACCCTGCTAGCTGAAGTCTGCATGCTCAATACCCAGTTTGATTGATGTTTTTTGTCTTCTACACATGTCTGTTAGCCTCGTGAGACCATTCTGATCTCGCGAGCTTTCAAGGTTTCACTCGCAGATCAGTCTGGCTACTCTCCGTTAAAGAAAATTTGGAGCCGTTCACCAAACGAACGTCCAATCAGCGTTGGCTTTGAGGCGGGTTGGGGTGTGACGCAACGGGAAGCGCGACAGTTCAGTCTAAAGAACATGGCGGCTTCAGCCGATGAAACTAGCGTTAGCGTGGCTATCGAGCAAGTTTTATCGGAATTACAGAGTATTTCTCTCCTGAGCAAACGAGCCTTTACCTGCACTGCAAGAGTAGCTTGGCTTGTGGTTGTGTTTTCGTCGTCGCTCTGTTACGAGCGACGACGAATCTGATTGGTTCATTTGGGCCGTCTATCACCTACATAGGCCAATCAGCTAACCAGTATTTTCGCCCCTTCCCAAAGTTACTTCAACGGAAGGTTTCCAGATGGATATGCGGAGCAAATCTATCTGGCGGAGTCAGGTAACATGTCTGTCCCCATGATGTAATTTTCACCGTTTATTCAATCTTGTGGATTCAAAGCAGAGTCCACATCCAGAAATTTACAATTTGGGTTTTTACTATTAATATGTAATATTTCCCAATTATATTTAATTAGATTGTAAGGAAAAATTACAAATCTTAAATCTACGCATATCAACTGTCTTTCATGTACAAAATTACCTTTATGAGTCTGGCTTTTATGGACATGACGCTTACCTTATATCATATCAAGAGATCTGTTCCATATACTGGCCTTGCATAAAAGAGCAGGAAACAAAGCAGCGAATCCACCGCTTCCTTTTTTCAGCTCCGGGCACGAGATAGTCTTAAAATAGAATGTTCCATTGTGGATAGAAATAAGTAAATTAAAAACCGGAAAAAGTTGCCAAATCAAGCGGTCTGCCACGGCTAACCTTTCAGGAACATAAACCAAAATACGAACATGGTAAATAAAAATCGGATTTGCTGTTTTGTTTTCCGTTCTTCTATGTAAGGCCAGTAAATGAAGCAGTTTTTTTTTTTGTTTTTTTTTTTTTTTGTTGATACGAACGCATACAGACACTTTGAAGAAGTTTGACGTTATCACGGGACATCTTTAGGAACAATGAAACCGATTGGACGTGCTGCGGTGTGAAAGCCGAGGTTTGCTCGTTGAATATGTGCATTAGAGTCCTGCACCAGTAGATGCTCATTTTCACGCTTTCGACCTGCAGGGTTATTGGTGGTGATTTCTAAAAACATATGTGCTTGCCCTGCAGGTTCAGGGATTAGTGGCTCTTTAGTTAGCAGCTTATCCCACTTAAAGCCATGTGGAGGGGGGCGGTAGGGGTTGTCTGCATGTTTGTGTGTGTGTGTGTGTGTGTGTGTGTGTGTGAGGAAGCTGGAGCACAGAGTTGCTGATTTGTTTTGCATTGTTGCCATGAATTGCACTGTCAGTGTGTAGGGGAAAACATTTTTTTGACTTGCTTTCTTGGCTGCTGGTTGTTATAGAAAGGGTTGCAAATCCTGTTGGTTTCAGAATGAAAACGCACGTCCTGCGACAGGAACCTGCGTAGCCCTGTAAGCAGTTCGGAGCGCTGCTGTAAACTGTGGGACGCGTGTCAGATTTAGGAGAGAGAGAGCCGTCAGCACTGCGGCGGATGTAGACGAGAGTTTTCGACGTCATGTAGGAAAGCTGGTTTTTCAGGTCTGTCTTCTTTATGGGGAAAAGATTGCTGGCTCATTTCACTGGAAGTTGCTCTGGCTTGCTTTCTGTTTCTCTCGTTGTCTGAAAAAGGGTCCCACAAAAAGAGACTCTGTCGTTAAAGTTAACTTAATTTTTTTTTTTTTTATTCAAGTAGGAGAAATTAGAAGCTGCTTGGAAAGTTCATATTGGGCTCAGTTTATTTCAGAAGTCTCAGGTTCTCTGATTTCATCTGATTCGCCAACTTAAGCATTTAAAAGTATGTTTTAGACTGTTGTATTTATTATAAGCAAAGCAAGCGGAGAAAATAGCGATTATCCCCATTCTATAAAACAAACAAGCAACACTCTCACGTGTAGAGATTGTACTGTTGTGTGCGTTACCCGGCCTGGCCCAAAAAAAGATGCCACCTGGATTTAACTAAGCAAATAGGTACAGGCCTCCTATTGGATAATTACTGCATGAGCGATTATGTTTCAGCTGGCAACAAGTTATTTAACCTCAATTGGTGCAATGGGTTGCTTCTCATTTCTTAAACAACCATGTGGAAAGACACATCTCATAGTCCTGAAAAAGATGTCGGTCTGTTTCACAAGGGTCAAATCATCGGCATGCATCAAGCAGAGAAAACATCTAAGGAGATTGCAAAAACTACCAGAATTGGGTTAAGAACTGTCCAATGCATTATGAAAAGCTGGAAGGATAGTGGGGACCAATCCCTGTTCCAGAGAGGCAGGTGAAGTGATGCAGCCATCATGCCTCATGCCTACTGTACCAGCATGTGGGGGCAGTGCTATGATCTCACTGCAAAAAGGGAACTCAAACCAAGTAAAATGTTCTTTAAATTGGTATATTTTCCTTCATTTGTGCAGCTTAATAACACTAGTTGCCAATATGAGTATTTTTACCCCTAAAATAAGGTAATTGGATATCCTGCACTTGAAATAAGTTAATGGACATGAATTGTTTTCATTTTAAGTGCAGAAATCTTATTCCATTGGCAAATGGTCTTATTTAGCTGCTCAAATCAAGGAAAAATACACAAATTTCAAGAACGTTTTACTTACTTTGAGTTCCATTTTTGCAATGCTGGGGCTGCGGCAGCTGGTCAGGTCCAGGTTCAGCAACAGTATGTGTTCACATCACAGAATGAGGTCAGCTGACTACCTGAATATACTGAACAACCAGGTTATTCCATCAATAGATTTTTTTTTTCTTCCCTGATGGTGCGGGCGAATTCCAAAATGATAATGGCAGAATTCATTGCGCTCGAGTTGTGAAAGAGTGGTTCAGGGAGCATGAGGCATCATTTTCACACAAGGATTGGCCACCACAGAGTCCAGACATTGACCGCACTGAGAATTTTTGGGATGTGCAGCGGACAGACTCTACCATCATCAATGCAAGATCTTGGTGGAAAATTGGGTGGAAATATATCTTGTGACATTGCAAAAGCTTATTGAAACAACGCCACAGCGAATGCGCGCGGTGATCAAAGCTAAAGGCGGTCCAACGAAATATTAGTGTGACTTTATTTTTGGTGCCGACTTTTGTTCTTTCTTTTTTCTGACTAGGCAGTGTATTTCACTGGTTTGAAATATGACAGTCGGGGCAACTGTGGCTAGGCTGGAGCAGTAGCTGCCTTGCAATCCAAGAGTTCAGTTCCAGCTTCCTTCTGTCAAATGTCAATGTGCTCCCGGGCAAGGCACTTCAACCCAAGTTGCTTACTGATCTGTGTATGAAAGAATGTAGAAAAGCGGCATATCATTTCCATGTAACAATAAATATTTAATTCCTGCAATCATCACAAAGTTTCATAATTGCAATTGGTAAAATAAATCAGTTATCAGACCTTTTTTTTTTTTTTTTTTTTGAGACATCAGACTTTCAGGGGAGTCCTATTTGATTTTTCCAACTTGGGAAAAATCAAAAAAGTGTATTCCAGAACAACAGGCAAAACTGGATGCTTGCCGATTCGGCGTCACAATGCTACAGCCGTGGCTTGTGCTGTGGAGTTTAGGAGACACTGCATGGGTTTGTTGCTCTTTGCAGTTTGTCCTGTCAGCGCTGTGCTGGAACAGGACAGCGAATCCTGCATCAGCACCCTCCAGCGCATGCAGCCTCGCAAGCAAACTCATTTCCTTACTTCCTCACACACGGACACATGCTGGAGAGACAAAGGCAACAGTGTTGCGTAGAGGTCAACTGTCTTCACTGTGCTGTTGAACAGTCGTTCTGTCATAACGTCTGAACGGCACTGTCACGCTCAGTCTCAACAGGCCTGATGCCATGGGGGCATTTCTTGTATTAAATAACTCAATTACAAGGCTGGTCTTAAACACATACATTGTTTGTCTGTGCAGATAGACGTTTGTGTGTGTTTTTTTTTCTCTGAAAAACCTTGAGTGCGCCACACATTTGCAATTCCATAAAGTGCTTTTTATTGTGAGCGTCAGCCATCGTAATGGAGAGAAAGCTGCTGCTAATTCAGATGAACATTAGTCCCGCTTTGTAGGGGGGGGGGTTATTCTCTCAAGGCATCCGCAGATTACATCACCGCCCTTCCCCTCAATTTGCGTTTGTTGCCTATTTGTTAGTAAGCTGGAGTGACAGCATGACAGAAAGATGAGCGCCTTGAAGGAGCGATGACAGAAAAGGCATGAGTGGCAGGCAGCGAGGGGACGGCAGAAATGTGGATGGGGAGGGGGTGCAGAGCAGGAAGCACAGCGTGCTAGAAGCTGGAGGGGAAGGCAGAAGCAGCGATGACAGGCGGCGAGTCACTGCTACTTTAGGAAATAAATATGTAGGTATGGAAAACTGGCAATAATGATGTTTTTGCTGCAGGTTTTATGTGCCTTATATGCTTGTGTGCAGTCCTAGTGTTTAACTGACTCAACAAGTTAAGAACAGAGGTGTTTGAGAAACTAAGACATTTGGAAAGATGGGAACTTTACTGACCTCTGTTGGTGAGTCAATAAAACTGCAGCACCACAAGAGTTAGATTTTAAGAAACAGGTCCCTGTCCTGCAGGTCTGCACTGGGCGACGAGGGCAAGATTTGATCTAGTGACTAGATCTAGTAGTTAATGGCGATCTTATGTTAGCAGGTGTCTTCTGCAAACAGAAAGTATGCAGACATTCAAAAAGTTAACGAGTGAATCAGACCAGTTTTCCTTCGGCCAGCTGTGACTGGTGATTGGCAGGTCAAATATTGTTTCTTTACTTTTTTTTTTTTTTTTTTTTTGCCTGGTGAACGATTGCAGCAAAGGTGGAAACTCTTACTTTATTTCAGTCAGTCAACAAATTTTAATACCCCCCTCCCAAGTATTATGCTGCCACAATGTCTTTAAATGGGACTTTTTATATGCCTTTCCTTGACTGAAGAGTTTCCTACGGCGACTCCTGTCAGCTTGGCAGTGTAGGTGAATGGTTATGTCTTGGTAGGGTTGCAGTTGTGCTTTACTCTATCCACTGTCAAATGATAGATTGAACAGTTCCCAGTGAGATGTTTAAAATTTGGCCTTTTTTTTAATAATATAAACCTGCATTAAGCTTCTTCACAACTTTACCTCCGATCTGTAATCTGTGTTGCTCGGTCTACACGATGTTTGTCCACTAATGTCTGTCTCTGACAACCTGAGGCCTTCACAGAACAGCTAGTTTTACACTGAGACTAAACCACACTCTTCTAACCGATGAGGCCTCCTCCGAAGGCAACTGATTGCACTGGATTTTATTTAAAGGTATCAAAGTAAAGGTGCACTGTGGTATGCATTGTAGAATTCTAATTCAGTATAAATAAATAAAAAAAGTCCTAAAAATCCGTATTAAGTATATAGATGTCTATGGTTGTAACATGGAATGTTTTAGGAAAATGTCAAGGTGCACAAATAATTTGACTGGGTCCTGTAATCTCATTCATGGAGATTTCAGCAGGGATGGTGTTTGATACTTTTTTTTTTTTTTTTTTTACAACAAAACTATATAAATTTGGGTGTCCTATCTTTGCAGATTATTCCAATTAGTTTTTTTCCTTTTAAAACACGTCTTTTTGATGTTTGTTTTTTAGATTTCCATAGCCAACAGAACGTTGTGGCATATTGATTTATTATTTTACTGTATTACACTTTGTACGACCATTCACATCTCCAGTTCTGCTGTTTTGTCCCTCTACAGGGATCTTAAAAAGTTGCCTTGTGTAATTCTGTCTTTATTTTTGTTTATATAAGCTCTACATTTAAATATAATGTAAAATAATACCTTAATTAAATCCTCTCCTTATTTTTCCTCTTCTGTTTACACCAGGGCACTTTAGATCTGATGCTTCCTGCCATCACAATGGAAACGGAGGCCAGTCACATGCTGGAGGCAGCGCTGGAGCAGATGGACGACATCATTGCAGGTAAGCGCCAGAGGCAGCGGGGGTCGGCTGTGTGACGAGGGAGGTTAAGGGGGTTAAATGTGGTCTGAGTTTTGGAAAAACGTTGGTGCAGTGCTGCAGGTAGGTGTTGTGGGTGAATGAAACCTCATGAACCACATTTATAATCAACAAATTCAGAATCAGAATCAAGTTTAATCGCCAAGTAGGTTTGCACTTACAAGGAATTTGACTTGGTATTGATGGTGCAGACAAAAAATAAGAATACAGTAAAATAAGAAGTAAAAAGGATATATACACGGAAGTTGTAAAATTAATGATAAATAAGTTAAAAAACAAACTCGTATGTCTGTATTTTGTATAACTTATTAATCTTTGGTTGTTCTGTCCTACAATTTCTAACATAGTTATACTGTGTATTTTTATGTAGCAATATTACAGAGTTATTTAACTTGGATATACTGTAACCTTGTCGCAGCAAGGGGGTTAAGCCCCATTTAACATAATGTGCCAACATTTAGTTGAAAAAAAGCAGCAGATTTATCCGTAGAAGTCTCATCATATAGCTTAGATAAGGAAATATAACCTACTGCTAAAGCTGCTTTTCAATTTTTTTTTTTTTTTTTTTTTTACAATAGATCTATTTTTTAAATATATGAAGCAATTTTATTTTATTAATAATTTCATGATGACAACAGTTAGCTTCCAAATCAAATTTTGACTAAACATAAAAAAATAGATGCTCTTACCTTATTTTTTGGACTATAAGGCACACTTACAATCCTTACATTTTCTCAAAAATTGGTGGTTCGCCTTATATGTGATTACTGTTGTGCTTACTAACCGATTTTAGGTGGGACAATGAGTATGACTTTGGTTAGCAACAAAGCCGCTCCGCTCAATGGATATTCAGAGCATTACGGTACACTGTGTCACTACCCAATAGCAGTGTTGTAGTCAAGTCACTATGCCTCGAGTCCGAGTCCAGGTTCGAGTCACCAGTGTTCAAGTCCGAGTCAAGTCCAAGTCATTAAAAAAAAAATCCGAGTCGAGTCCGAGTCGAGTCCACTACTCATCCGAGTCGAGTCACTATTGATCCAAGTTCGTTGTAGGAACATGCCGTGACGTGTGATGTATGACACGAAGCAGTAACATTCCATTGCACTAATAACTCTTTCGCTGTAGTTACCCTTGGTTTTACTCGGTAAAACGACTGCTTTTTCCAAGTCTAAGACGTCTCCTAACCATGGTTTTTAAACATTGTTGTTATGGAACGTGCAACAGCGACTCGAGGTACGCTGATAGGCCGCATATGAAGGATGTTAAAGCCGCAAGCGGCGTCGAACGGCCCTCGCAGCCAAGCGCACTCCGGCCTATTGGCCACCGCCGCGGTGGCGGCCGGCCGGCGGGGTTCCCGCACCGCCGGCCGCCCGCCACCGCAGATGCTGTTACGCATTTTCCTCGCCCGTCCACCGGGCGATTCCCACAAACGCGTTCGGCAGTGTTCCCCCATGGCCATGACTCGCAACAAATCTGGTGTGGATCGGTCGATGCAGCGAGGAGATACAGCCGTTGGATAATGATAATGCATTTGGCCGGCGGGCCGGAAAATTTATACAGATTCCTGGACGGTGACTACAAACAGGAAAAAAAACGGCTGATGACGCCATGAACGACGAGCAGGAGAAAAACAACGACTTACCTTTCTATCAACTCGGCCCGTTTTTCCAGGCTTTCCAAGCCCTCGACACTCAATCCATCGTTTGAGCTGAACGTTGGTATGTTGTTCCACAGTTCTACCAGTAAAATGGGCACCTGGACATCCTCTTGTGAAAGTTTAACAGCTGAAAAGTCGGTCATATAGTTGTGTCTGTTGCATGTGTAATGGCTGGTTGCTACGTGCGCTCTCACACTGTTTGCCCAACCTTAGCGGCAAGGGGCGTTGCTCATGAGATGGTGACGTCACGTGCGCGGTACGACATTTAGATATTAAAATCATACACCAAATAATATTCTAATGACATATTAAAAATATAGCCTAATGATATATAAAAAAAGTCGAGTCTTTTTCTCAATTTCCGAGTCAGAATGATCTGAATGTAGGAGTCCGAGTCCAAGTTCGAGTCATCAGTGCTCAAGTCAAGTCAAGTCACGAGTCTCTAAATTTAGCTAATGACTCGGACTCGAGTTCGAGTCTCGGACTCGAGTACTACAACACTGTCCGATAGGAGCCTTGAGTAGTCTACAAGACTGCCTGACTGTAATGTCTAAACTAGAAGTGCATTCATGTAATCCATGTACCCGTTTTCTTTGACAGGGCTACTTGGTTTTAGTTTTTTCATGTCAGACAACGTTTTCACTAATTGGCAGGGTCAAAGGATCTGAGAGCAGGATATTTTAAAGAAAAACCAAGATAGCTTGCAATAAATAGTCATGGCCACAACATTTACTTTTAAAAATGAACCAAACTTGATTAAATTGCCATTAAATTTACACTTTTAATGTCAACTCACATTTATCAATCTAGATAACTTTAGGGGTCCTGACAAAGGACTTTGGCTCCCTTTTTTTTTTTAATCAAATTTTTCTATAATTGGTCTGGCTGAAGCATTTTTTTTTTTTTGTCTAATACGGAGTCCCACAGTTACAAGAAAACCTTTACAGTAGGTTAATGAGTGGCAAAGGAATGAAACAGACTGAAAGAGGCTGATTGTAGATGTGGGATTTAGAAAAAGTAAACGGATGTGCTTGCTGCAGCCCTCTCAGCCTTGACTGGGACAGATTTGACTAACAGGAGGGTAAATGTTTAATGTTATCCATCAACATGATGTGGGAAAACAGAAAGCATCTGTCCAGTAAAACACAGGGAGATAAGGAGGCAGATGGAGACATTTCAGATTAGATACAAAGAGATAATGACGACGTATCAGAAGCACACCCCATATACAGGGTTCTTATGTAGTCAAGAAAAGCATTTTCTGAGCCTATAAGCACCGGAAAACAAAATAAAGTATGGAAAATATTTATATTTTTATATTCTTTAAGAAAAGCTGTATTCATCCATCCATCCCTACAAACATTAATGGTTGTTTAACACCAGGAAATATGCTGAAAGGCCTCAATAAGTAACCTATCATGACTCGCTCTTAAGAAATACAAAACCATATGAAAAACAGTGACTGACTTCTATCTGTAGTGAAAGGGCTACAAAACAAAGTAAGGCTTTGGGAATCCAGTGAACCTCAGTGAGATCCAGTTTCTACAGTCTGAGAAAACATGTAGCAACGGTGGATACGGTGCTAATCAGATTAAAATTGTTTTTTGATGCTAAGAATGACACTTGATACCATCTTGATACCGCAGGGAACTTTTGTGAAGAGACCAGGTTCAAGATAAACAACTAACCAATTACAGTGTAACTGTATTTTCATTGCATTAATTATGCCGTTAAATTGTAAAAAAAAAAAAAAAAAAAAAAACCTCATTACCAATTAAGGGGAAAAAAAGCATACAAGTGTTGCAAGTTGTGCAAATAATATGGTTTAAAAAGTTTAATAAATTAAAATAGTTCATCTCTCTAGCTGTTTCTTAATGATATCCTGTGGCTTGTCCAGGTCATCTGCCTAAAAGGCAAAATACCTTAATGCATAGCTTTTACTTTTGCCCATTTTGACTAAAGAGGGTCGCAAAGGTTCGTCTGTGGACATGCCTACCATGTTACCAAATATTTGATTCTCAGCTGTGGTAGTTCAGGTGGGCTGCTGCAGGAGAGGAGAGACTCAGTTTATGTGTCTCTACAGCACTGAGGTCCAAAGTTCTATTACTTGGGAGAGGAACCTGGCTCAGTTTATATGCAAATATCTTTACAAAATAAAATATTTTACCATCAATGATATAGAAATATTAATTATTTGTATCCCATGTGTGGCTGGCCAACAAAGGTTACTCTAAGAGCACATCAATGTTTTATCCAGGGGGTCACAAAACAAGTCAGAACAACATTTAAACCACGGCAGGCCTCACTCTCTTGAGTTAAGGTCTGTAGTCATTATTTAACAAAAAGAAAGAGACTGAGCAAAATTACATTCATGGTAGAGTTAAAAGACCAAAACCACAATGGAGCAAAAACAACACAAAGGCCCGTCTCACGGGTATTAAAAAGATGCCTTCATTTTCCTCAAATGAAGAGACAAAAGGGGAACTTTTCTGCTTTTAAACAAATGCAACAGTTCAGAAAAAGAACATTGTAATGACAGTCAAACACGGTGGCAGTGGTGTGATGGTGTGTGGCTCCTTTGTTGGTTCAGGACCAGAAAAACTTGTCATGATGGATGAAATCTCCAGCATCAATGCATCAGGAAAACAATCAAAAGCACGCCGTCTGGTCCAACTTTGGATGGCTAAAAAAAACAGTGACTTAAGACCAAAATTAGGAAGTCTAATTGCAAATGGAATAAAGTATTTAGGAGAAAAAAAAAACTGAAGGCATTGAAATAAGACACCTGTGTAAAATAAAATGTCTTCTTACAGAGTTGTCATTGTTGGGCACAAATAATTTTTTGACATGATTAAACTGTGAGTCTCAGACTTTTTCTATACAGCCAGAAGATAGAACCACATTTTCAAATAAAAAGTTGCATTTTCTCACAGTTGTTTCTGTGTTGTTGTTTTTTTTAAAAATAATATTTCATTTTGTTGTCGAACACTTTTCTATTTCTACTTCCTCACTTCTATGAAACATTTAGGTCCAGAAAATTGTCATCACACCATGCAATAAATGAGCGTTTGGGACTGTAACCAGCCTCCTCACCCTGAAGAGCAGAGATGTTCCTAAATAGCGGTTCTCTGTCAGACTTCTGCAAAAAAAAGAAAAAAATCGGTTAATCTCCTAATCCCACTAAATATGAATGAATAAAAACAATCCTGCAAATAAGAGTCAATCAGAAATCCTCTATAAGACTTATCTGCAGTTTTTGCCAACTCTTGATGGCAGTTCTTTTTTTTTTTTTTTTTTCACACAGCTATCACAGAAATCTGTGTCGGACAATTAGGAGGGGGGGGGGGGGGATCCACTAGCAGCAATTTATCACCTTTCTTAAATGTTTTAGTTTTTTTTTAGACTCCAATTATGTTTTTTTTTGTTTACCAACAACCAAATCTTTATGGTTCCTGCAGCTGCTGCAAAACGCGCTGAGGTTATTGAGTGCTCTGAGGCTCGCTGTCCCGGCTCTCTCTCTCACCGCAAATAGAAACACATTAAAAATCCCATTAGCGATAGCATCAGCCAATCACTAAGGCGGAAATTAGAGCCACTTATCAACAGAATTTAGATATGTTGGTCATATTACATTCCACAATCAAAAGAGGTTTTTGGATCTGGTGGGAACGTACTGCGAAAGCTCTCCATTTGTTTCAGGGTTGATGGAACTGGACCGACGCTGCTTCCCCTGCTTTCAGAGTGACTACACAGTTAAAGAATGTGACAACAGATTAAACTCATATTTGAAATGGGAATCCAAACTACGGCAGCCTCTGTTTTAAGAGCCGAGCTGGTGCAAATGTTAGGCTTTGAGATGAAGCGAAGCTGTTTGGGTGGCTGTGGAGAGCAGGTGTGCGAAGGGTCCTGCAGCACCTCAGGGTGGATGCATTTGGTACATCGGCACAGCGGTACCTGTAAAACTCCACCGGTGAAGCTTCGACAGGATGCTGTTGATCTTCACTAATGTGAGGTCGGACCTGCTGACTTGCGATTTTTAACAAGAGTTATCACGCATGCACACAGATTATTTTATGCAAACTGTTTTTAATTTGAATTTTTTTTTTGTGAAAAACATTTTCACCATGAAAGAAAATTTATACCGTTCCCTCATTTTGAATCCAAGTATCCAAGCTAGGAAAAGTTGTTAAACTTCCTCCACTCTGCGTCGTTGGCCCTGCTTTCTCTCATCTTCCTCTTGACAATACTCCACAGATCCGTTACGGGGGGCTTGGATCAGGTTAATGTGCCGACCGATAGAGCAGGGGGTCGCGAGAGGATTTGTTGGTGATGATTTTGTATTTTCCTTTTTGTGAAACTGACACCACGGTAAAACTTTACAAGATGCTCAACATTCCTCATTTTAATGCTGGGGGAAGACTGTTCTTATTAAAATACTACTTTTACGACTTTATTCTCATATTATTTTTATTGAGAAGCCATGCAATAGAACACGTCGCACTGGGCCTGAAGCAACTTGGTCTCTTGTGCCTCTCCATTCTTCCTCCAGACTCTGGGACCACGAGCTCAGACAAAAATAAATTGAGACTTTACTTTTATCTGAAAAGAAAAGCCCACTGAGCAACAGCCCTTTTCTTCCTAACTCAGGCAAGATGTTTCTAATTTCCAGGTATTGCCCATCTCCTAGCTATATAGGTGTGGTGGCTCTTCAAGGTCTGACTGCAGCCACAGCTCACACATCTGTTGTAATACAATATAAGCTGCTGGTGAAGATTCTCAGTCATCCAGGTCATGGTCATTTCAAAAAAAGTAAAAAACAAAGCAACTGGACTTGTTTTTTGTAGTTGACGACGTTTCGCTTCCTCTCCAGGAAGCTTTCTCAATTCAAAAACTTCCTGGAGAGGAGGCGAAACATCTTCAACTACAAAAAACAAGTCCAGTTGCTTAGTTTTTTTTTTTTTTTTTACTTTTTTTGTAAATACAATATAAGCTCGTTTGTTTTCTTGCAGTTCACCTTACTCGTGGTTCTACATGTCATCTAAAAGTGTACAGAAGACATGTTTGTTTTTTTATTCAGAAAAACCCTGCTGGTAGAGAGCAAAGCAACAGAAACATCCGTACAGCTTTAAATGTAGTTGTTTTCACCAATTGTTGTGTTTCCACGTCAGTCGATGTTTAATTTTATTTTTGCTGTCATAGTGGGCTAGGAGGGGCTTCAAGACTACTTTAAGACAGGAATGCAAATGTTCTTTTTTTATTGTGCTGTCTCGTGATCTAGGCCATGATTTATTGCGTTGAGCATCTATGTAACGTGGCTGTTTTATCGAGCCAACGTTCATTTGACTGTATCCAGATGCGTTATTGTTTGCCTCACAGTTTTAAATATGATTTGCGGGGCAATCGTCCAGGCGACACATGGACATTTTTGAATCTGCCGACAAGATGGGCGGCTCTGATTAACTCACGCTTCCTTTTTTTTTTTGCAGCTTTACTTCAGCATGTGGAGCAGATCTTCTCTTAATTAGCTGGTAGCACATATTTACTTTAGGCGCACGCCTTGTCTCGTCACGCAGGTTCGAAGGCAGCAGCGATGGAGTTTTCCACTACTGTGTACGACCTGGGTTCTCCTGTCAGCGCCAGTCCCCTGCAGGTGGTCCAGTTAGCCGAGGAGCTCAAACTGGCTTTGGAGGTTCAACCCAACCAGGAGGAGAAAGACAACCTCAGAGCTCGGCTGCCTCCAGAGACGGCACAGGCTCTCATGGAATGGCTGCAGACTGGAACTGTGAGTAGAGGATCTAAAATGACAGAAACTCTCCATGAATCTGCTTTAACCTTTAATCTAAGGGAATTTATCCGTTAACTGTTCCTGGATTATTTTATCAATCTCTAAAAACAGGGGATGATCCCTTTTTCTGTTCTTTGCTGTTGTGGTTATACTATCCATAGGTGACTCAAACATAATGGAACAGAGTCAAAACAGAACTATGGAGCATTAGGGCCATTGTAGATTGAAGAAAATAAATTAGCCACGGAGGAGGAAAATTCCATTTAAAAAAAAATGGGGGAAAAAAATCTGTAAATGCAGCAGGAGGGGACATCTCCTAAAACGTTGTAGCAGATATTTCAGGTTTATGGGAGCAATAAGTAAGAAATTTGCTGTAAAATTAACCTAAATCATTCTCACTTGTCACCCATGGTGGAAGTAACATTCCCTTTAAACAATGGTCCTCTCCATCAACAATGTCTTAGTCAAATTTTTCTCCTTTCAAACCTAGAGGTACAGTCCAGAACTACTTCAGTGCAGTGTGTAGCCCGTGTTTACTTCCTGGTTCCTGAGCCAATCATATGAGAGTTCCTAAAACAGAGAGCAGGGTTGGTATTTTATTTGGCAATAGAGCAGCAGCCTGCAAACAAAGGTTTGGGAACCCCTGCTTTAATAGATGCTTTAGGTCATCTACCTTGTTATGACTTTAGAGAAACGTCTTGCTTGATTATTTTTCTTCACTAACTGTGCTTTTATTTGAACGTGACAGGTGCACCAGACATTTCCTAATGTTTGCGGCTTGTGTGTTTGTGGCTGGTAAATGCAGCAGAAAAAGTGCATCAGTCCAGATTGAAGAGTCTGATCATCTGATTTAGTGCTGCTTTACTTTCAAAGCGGAATAAATGCTTTTTTGTTATTTTTAGTTCTCTGTTTTTGCATCTTATATCTACAGATTATGCTCTCATGCTCAACTGCAGCTTTGCTATACAAATATATTTAGTTCAAGTTTTTTTTATAGGAATTACTTTGAAACCTATGAATTACAAATTCACAAAGTGCTTTTCAAGGTATCAGGGTTGTGGTTTCTTCATTCTACACTAAGGCAAATTCAATCCAATTATCTATAAACTAATGCAGAAATTCTCAGTCAATGTCTGTAAGTTCCCCTTAGGTGCTGCACACAAGAACTCAAGATTAGAATATGCATTGGCCATAAAAATATAGCATTTTATTCTGACAGTGTAGGAATCCAGCTGTAATCACTGTATACGGTGGTCACATTGGGTCAGATCAGGTTATGGTTGTTTTGAGGACAGAGGCATTTACCAGCTGTTTTTTCTGCTGCAAAATACTGCATGACCCTAGGAGGATCTACTCGGATCAGATATCCTGTCTGCCCTCCATCTTTTGGACTTTCAGTTCAACTCCCTCTCTGGCTTATGGATTTCCGGATTTTCTTTCACTCAGTTTTTATTTGTTAGAAGAGCTGTTTTTTTTCTTCCTTTTTCTTCGAACCAAGAAAAGTTATGTCTATCCATCTTTCTTGTTTTGTTTTAAAAACTCCTTTAAATGATTATTCGACACATTAGGCTTGAGATTTAGAAGCATGATTGGTACGCATTATGTACAATCCATCTGTTTTCTTTTTTTCTTTTCTTTTTTCCATTTTTTTTCTTTTTTTTCTTTTTTTTCTTCTTTTTTCCTTTTTTTTTGGATTGAAAACAATCCATCTGTTTTCAAGAGACAGACATAGGAATGTTTATAATTTCACATCTTATTTAAAATGCATCCGACGTTTTAACATGGAACAGTGATTTAAGGTGCAATTCCACACATTTCAATTCAATTTTACGGGCCCCATTTACTCTGGCTGTTTGTAACGTGCGCATCCTCTGTGGCGCTCAAAACGGGGCTGTTTACATAAGTTACTTCAGATGTCGAACGGCTCCTCTTCCTGCGGGAGTGTTTCTTCTCCAGCAGCAGTGATCAGGACATAGCACTCCTCCCACCACTATAAGTCCAGAATCCGCTTAAAAAAACGCAAGCTTAGACCAATACAGGGCTACACTATTGATATTTTACTGAGATTATGGTTTGAAAGGTATGGTTGTCTTTCCAAAGTTTGTGAAAATGTATCACTAGAATGGATTTTTAATTAATTTGCTAATCTGACTCCCAAGTGTGTGCAGGAGAGAGAGGAACAGAGTTTCAGGTGGAAAAATTAACAAAACAGTTATTTTCAACAGTCATAGCCCAGAGGTGGAGTCACTCAAAGACTTATGGAAAAGTCTAACTGTGACAAAAATCTAATAAATGTAGCAGGTTAGACTTTGGAGGAAAAACAACATAAAAAATGAGAAAAGAAGAGCATTGGCAGCTGCATTGTGTCTCCTTCATTCAAACTTAAGTGGTTGATGACATAATCCTAAGGAGTTTTCCCTGCTCTAGGTGATTTAATCAATTTAATAATTTCTTTCACTGTCTATTTTATTATGTATTTGAAAGTAAATGCTGTAAAACACTGTGATAGGGTGTTAACTTGAATGGCAAGTATTGTTAAAAACAAAACAAAAAAACACACCAGTTTTCTAGCCATCTTGGCCCTGGTTCTCACAGTAGAAATGAGGAGGGTTTAGAAAAATGATCCCAGAAAACTACTGTGGCTCCTGGAAAGGATTTCTGCAGTGGAGGCGCGCCTATACATCTATGCATCTTCAATCCATTTATCTCATAACTGTCTTGTGAATTCATAAAAGCATATATTGTAGCGCTGCGCATTTACATAAGCAACCCCTAAAACGGTCTGCACGACAAAACTGTGCCGTAGCGTCTCGCACGAAGGTATGCGGAAAGAAAAACGTGTGAAAAGCGAGGTAAATGTTTACCCAGGCGTTTTACCCTTCATTGTTTTCATCACCATAAAGCACCTGGAGAACTAGAGTTAGTGTTTTATTGCTGAAAGAACAAATAGAGAGTTAGAACATGTTCTGTTAAGTTTTCCTTGGAGACACCATTACAACTCAACTATTATTGACTTCCTGCACTGCGTTCCCTCCCTCACACCGTCTGTCGGCCCTTTGTGGCCTCTCAGTCATTACAACTTCTCTGTTTACGTCAGCTTTTACCTCTCTTTCCCCCTCTTTTTTTCCCCTTTCACTCTCTCTATAATAGTGCAGAGTCTCCCCGCTCACTGAGACTGTGCGTGTTTAGGCACCCGCCCTCGGTTTTCTCATGCAAGTCTGTTTTGTAAATGTAAATGAGGCAGTTATTTTATTCAAGCAGCCAAGTCTCTGGCAGGAGGACTTGCTTTCTTAGGACTGTTACTCTGAGGTAAGGCCAAACTGCTCCAAACAGTTTGACTTATTATCTGGTAATGTTTGGTTTTAAATATGTATTTTAAAGTAGGGAGTCTTAATTATTTAGTAACAAAATAAATGAATAGAAATGAGGGTTTTGGCTGAAAGCTTTTATGCTTTTCATAATAAAATTACTGGCATACAGCTGGTTGTGCTGTTGGAAGTCGTCGGCTGCTGTTGCTGAGCTTTGTCCTGCAGAGGCTGCTGTTTTCTGTGCAGAAAGCAAAGTCAAATTGTATTCCGAATAATGGAGATGGGTGCGGCTGAAAAGAGAAAGCGACTCTTAAGTCTCAAACATTTTCAGCTCCTTCATTGTCTCAGCAGCAGATGTCTCCCATGTCGCGCTCGCTCACTGCTCATTCCTCTCCTTTTCTTTCGCTCTTTGTCTCATTTACAGTTTCGTCTTGCCTTCTGCTTCCTGTTCCTGCAACCCGTTTTCAGTCCACAAGTTCATTATCCGCGTGAACATGAATGTACTTTTATAAAACATTCATTTTCATTTGTGTGCAAAGAGAATGTGCACAATTGATGGGCTGATTTTAGAAAACGGTAATTCGATCTGGAGAGACTCACACAGACAAAAAAAGAGGCAGACAGATTTATTGACATAAATTAGAAAAGTTGCGCTCGGACCCCGGCAGAAGACGTGAAAGCTAGAAATGTCTGAGTAGTCAGGTGAAGCTTGAGAACGTGAAGAATGAGATGGGGTGGAGGAGAGTCGAAGCTCAGCTGAAGAGCAGGAGAATCTGAGTGGGCCGCCTTATAAGTAAAGTCTTGTGGGATGGAAGGATGAGGTCCAGACGCGATTGGCTGGTGCACGGATGATTGACGAGACAATCAGTGGAAGCAGGTGCGCCCGGGAGGGTGATTCTTCCAGCTTGAACTTTCATTTAAACTTCATTATTTCTTTTGATCGTCTGTCCCCCTTAATCCAAACTTCTAAGAATTTGAAAACAATATTCAATGTAGCATAATACAATCTTACATTCGTAATTCATTCCTTCAGACTTATTTCCTGTAATGTATTAAAATTCAAACTTGACGAATAACAAGGCTGGCCTTAAAGAGTTATTAGAGTAATGATTTGGTATTATATGTGTCTAAAACTCTTAATTATCCACTTGCGATATTATTCGGGCATTAATGACAAAGGATATAGAAACAAGGCAATATAAAAAAGACCATAATAGTAATGATTTACAACAGTGTAATTAAATATAAGCCTTTGTGATACAAAATATATATAAAATAAAAGCTTTTTCTTAAATCGTCATTCTCATCCTTTATAAAACACCTCAAACCAACAAACAAACCTCCGTCAACAACAACCAGCTACGTCATCTTACAATTACAATACCCCAGGTGCAGCCATCTATAACAAACATCCACAACCCACCATTAACTGCCAATAATCACCAGCAACCAACAGTAACTACCTCAACTCAAACGCCACCAAGACTTACTGGCCACCAAAAACACCAAGGACTAAAAAAAAACATCAACAACCATCAATAGATCTTTAGAGATAAGCATCAAACAACAACTGCTAATGGCCTCAACCACTAACTACTATAGTGATTTGAACAGTGGCGATGTTAAGTAATTTACTAATGTACGTGTATATTGTTGAACAAATACTAGATGTATTTAGCTGACCTACAACAGCTTTTAATATCTCAGTTAAGGCTGACCTCCAAATTGTTGCAATTCTTTTTTTTCTTTTTTTTTTTTTACTCTTTCTCCTTATAAACTCCCTGTCATACTTTTCTTGCAATTCAGCTATTTTGGATGTAAGCATTCAGTGAAGTTCTTTTAAAATATCATCCTTAAAATTTATAAAAATACAACAGTTGCAATAGTTTCCATTCGAAATTCATACGAACTTTTACAATATTGCAAAAAAAGAAAATGCAAATTAGGTGTGTTCCATTAGCTGGTTAGTGGTTAATTAACCAGGCTACACAAAGCATAATTTAGTCAGAAGTTGACGTTACGCCTGGCTGTAATAAACAGGAAGTAGAGGTTGCAGAAGCATGGACCACACATCTGAGAAAAATAGAGAGAGGCTTTCTGGAATGTGTTGCTATCAGGCAAGTTGCAATTGTTCTGTCGTGTCAACTAGTGTTGGCGATGTTACATGCAGCCCAGTGATGTAGAGGAAGAAATGGATTTCCATGTGTGTTCTGGGGAAAACCCGGGAATATATCGACAGCAGAACGAGCTGATCAGTCATGTAAGGTAAATGTTGGCTACGCCAGAACTTATTCGGCGAATGTGTTTCCATCTCCCGTTTAGTGCGTCAACTCTTTTTCGGAAAAGCCTAGAACAACCTAAAGCGAGCATAAACCCTTTTCTTTACAAAATTGAGGATGTTATTTCACAATTTGCTGTTTCCATCAACCTTTTCTAAGGCGACACGTCAAAATATGGTTAAAAACATTGAGGTTTTAGACGATTCCAACAAGATTTCTTTCCTGAAATAACCCAAGAAACAGTCTGGAAAATCTACACAACTCAGTTGCAACAGCTTCTAAAGGAAAGCTGTTCTTGTGCACATTTTTAAAACAGATGAATAAAGGTCTGGCATATCATCAAGGCATCTTAAACAGAAGCTTGGCTGCTCCTTCTTGCACTCTTCCTGTCCAACTTCTCCTTCTTATCTTGTGCCTCCCCACTGACCTAACAGGAGCAGGATCAAAGATGTTTGAGCTTCGTAATTAGTTTTCAACCCTGGGGCTTCTCTCCTGGGATACTTCACAGTGAAACTTATACACAGGAAGGATTATAAGATGCCTTGTGACTGCCACTTATTACAGCTGACTCAGACATGTCTGTCTTCAGATGGAGGATTTTTGGAGAGCTACTGTATCTCCTGGCCAGAAATCAGCAATCACAAATACAATGTTTTTTCTTGTTGACTTGTTTTCATTTAGTTTTATCAATTAGCATTAAACTTACTAAACAAATCCATAAATAGTAATGACGTTATACTGTATATTATACTGTATATGATGTCCACACATTTAAACCAGTTTATGGTCTCCCCAATCTCCTCAGCATTTTAATGATCACCAAATTTCTAACTTTCATTATTTGCAAAACAGTACTTGGTACCTGCTAACCTGCTGGTTCTGACAGATTTATCATAAATGTAAAAACAGTTTTACAAATTTTTCTCTGCATGGGTTTCTGTTGGAGCTGCACAATATTTTAAATCCATAGTTGGTAATCCTTTTCAGAAACACTTTTTGTTGTACTGGGTGAAATGGTCCTTCCATCCTGACAATCGTCAGTACATTATGTATTTAGTAAAAGGAAGTGAAAAAAAATTATCTGTATAAGCAGGGCTGTTAAAACTCTGACCAATCACTGTCATTTGCACTAAAGAGAGGGGATTTGTCAGAGATCTGGTCCTGCTCTCACCCCCCTCTGTCCCTCAAGTTCTGGGGGTATAACCTTATCTATTGGCTGTCCCACATGCCAATCATTATGACGCGCTCACGCCAGTGTGCATGCTCGTTCCTTGTTAGTTTCCACTTGCTGGCTGCGCATGTGCACCTCTAATGTTTATGTATCCAGTTAGCTTCGGTGTTAGCCATTCATTGTAGCTCTGCTGATCTCACTTTGACCATGGTCAAGAGTCACAAGAAGCAAACTGCAAACAGTGAAAAGCAATAATACCAGAGTAGATTTGGGAGATTTTTTTTTCATGTGATCCCCTGAGGAGCGGAAGAGCAGGGAAGCCGGCCTTGCGGGGTTATTCCAAAAGGGACTTGGGGAAACTTTCAGAAAAAATTGCAGACTCTTCCTTTAAGTAGCTATCATCAAAATAGCCCAATATTGCAATAGCAAAGGACTTGTCAGTTTCAAAATTTGGGAGGCTAATAATATTTGAGGTGCTATGCATTATGCTGTGTGGCTTTTATATGAACTGACCGAATTTAGTGACCTTGATCTTAAAGGTCATGGAGCGCTGTTTGGATATACTGATGATGAAAAAGAAAGAAAATTGTGTTAAAATGCCAGTTAAATCCAAAGGATATCATAGTTAACAATACTTAATAATATTACAAATACTCAGTTTCCTTATATCTTGCATCCTTAGTTTTACTACCACATCTGTATCATAATCTTAGAGAAAATGCCCTTTTGGGGATTTCTATATCTACCTCTAAATGTTGTATATAACAGCTGCAAAGAGTGCTGGTGTATGCCACTTAGCAATGGTCACAACTTCTACAAACCCTGATCTCTTCCTGCAGAGATGTAGTGATGTCGCTCTGTGGTGGCTTGAAAGAGACTTATTGAGGAAAAATACACTTCTTATCTTCTTCTTGGCATAAACGTTTGTGAACAAAAATAGTGCAGATTTCTTTAGTTGAATGTTTCAGGTCATTAAACGCACATTAATGTCACATAAATTATCTTACTAAATAATTTTTTTATCATTTATCAAAGGAAAAAGAAAGCAAAACCAACATGTAACTATGTGAAAAGTAATTCCCCCAGACCCTGTAGCTAATTGTAGAAACAACTGCCATCGGGCATTTGTGACGACTTGCATGGAGTCTTTTTCCCCACAGAGGAGGTATTTTGGCCCACTTTGTAGAATTGTTTAATTTGGCCATATTGAAGTTCTTTGAGCATGAATAGTCTTCTTAACGTTGTTCAACAGCATCACAATAATTAAAGTTGAGTTCGGATCTCTAACTACGTCACTCTAAAACCTTCCTGTTTTTTGGCACCTTCCAGGTTTTTGTATCACTGTCCTGCAGCATAAACTGATTTTGCTTGAGCTTAAGGTCACAAACTGATGGCCAGACGCTGTTTTTCAAGATATTCTTGTAGAATATGTCTTCCATTTATGGCAAGTCATTTAGATTCCAAAGGGGTAAAGCAGCCCTAGACCATCTCACCACCATCATGTCTGGCTGCTGGTATGATGTTATTTTCAAATGTTTTATCTCAGACATAACAGGAGACACACCTTTCAAACTGTTCCTCTTTTGTTTTGTTACCCCACAACTTATTCCCAAATACGTGCATGTCGCAACCCTGTCCAGACTGATAGATGTCAATGTTTCTCCTCTCTTCTTGGAATCTTTTAGCTTACTTCTTGTTGTCAGATGGGCTATTAAGGTTCAACTGATTAAGGTATTTCAGTTTCAATGTTAATTTTTACAAATGGCAAGAAATAATTCCAGATATCTGATTAATACCAACACGTTTGCATGTTACTGCACATCAGGGGATTTGTTGATTTGTATCGATCTGGTAATAATCAGACCTAGGTATATATTTTTTTAAATTAAACTCAATTTTTTTTCAAATAATCTGGTCAATCAGGTCATTTTTAAATGGGGCCAGGTTGTTTTGGATCACTTTTTTTCTTACAATACCACACTTCATGAAAGATTTACCTCATTCAGCTCATCAGAGGACCTCTTTTAGTTGAATATTTACCACATTTTAATTCTGATTAGATGGAAAGTGATATTTCTTTGTCTTTGCAAAGCAAAACTTGTCATAGGGAAATCCTTAGTAATGCAGTAGCCCTGTCATTGAATTTCAATGTGAGATCAATAAAGCCTATCTTATCTTATCTTATCTTTGTTTCTATGTTACAACTGTATTGTGGGATATTAAGACACTGCATGTTTCCCAAAGTTTTTATTTTTATGGAAATGGCTATACATACAGAATTGTATACATGTACCACACACAATTAAGAATTTTAATACAAATCTAAAAGTTTTATCATTTATTTATTGCTATTTCATTGGTTTGATTTTCGCCAGACCTCAAAGTCCAGTGGTTCTAAAACGCTGCTCTGCACAATACCCAAAATGTTACCTGATTTCCATTATTAGATAAATGGACTTTAATAGCCTCTGCTAAATAATTCATGAACTTACCAGAGAAAATAGTTATTCACTTTCATATGCTACAGTTTGACTGTAAAGCTTTAACGTACCAGACATAGATTTATTATTTGAGGAGCATGGGTTACGTATAATCCTCTGCTGTCTCTACCTTTGGTGCATGCAGTGTCTGTGCGTGTTTTTGAGTAATCAAGAAAAATGGCTGACATTGCTATGATGAATGTGTCTGTAAAATGTACAGGAAATCGAACCCCAGGCTAATAGTTTTAAACAACAACAAAAAAAAAAAAGATGAGACACAGAGACAGGAGACTCCTGCAGGCTGTTTTGAAGTCTTCCAGCATCGTGAATATAACTTAATTAAAAGAGGGAGAGAAACTCTGAGTTTTTTTTGTGTGTGTGTGTGTGTGCTGCTAGCATAGTCTGTTGCTGCTTTGTTCACTTCTTTGGCATCCGATGGGCCCAAACTCAAGAACAGATGACAGAGAGAAAGGGAGGAAAAACCCCTCCCACTAACCCCCTCTTCTCTGGACTCGGCCATTTGGCTGTCAGACGGACTTCAGTAGAAAGAGAGGAAAAAAAACAGGGCGAGCGACTCTAAAATGAAGAAAGAAAGAGGGGACAGAGGAGGCGGTGTTTGTCCAAAGGAAGAGGAGTGTTATTCTTTCGGAAACTTTGGAATGAAGAGTAGTTTCTAAGGAGGGAGAGAGAGGAAAAGAGTGATATTGAAGAGGGAAAGGAAGGAGAGAATAAGGAGGAGGGGGGCGACGCAGAGAGGAGTTGTCCCTCTCAGGAGGCAGAGATCATAAAAACCCTCCTCCTCCACAGCTGTGAACATCGTAACAGTACTCGCATGCTACACAGCCGTTAGTGACTTGACTCTGACTTCTACACGCGAACCCTAAACACGCACAGTCCAGCAGAAACAGAAGGAAACAGTCAGGCCAGTGATGGGCTGGGAGCATGGAGACTCCCATTGATTTCTACAGGCACTTCTCCTGGCTCAAAAAGGTGAGGGCTGCGTCCTTTTTCATGTTTGTGTTTTTCATGACTCTCCATGTGGCACATATTCCATGCATTAGATCGATGCCCTCAAGGGCTTCTCCTTATTGGCTGCAACCTGGAAAAGTACCGGTAAAAGGGAAAGTAGAAACTCTGGTGCCCCTCCGAGAAAGAGAGTTGTTGATCTACTTTGGATGCGCGTCATTGTCCTGCTTGCATTGTGTTCTTTCCTGGCAACAGGCTGTTTTCTGATGTAACTTCCCTTATAGTTCAGAAGCTGGGCTGCATCTCCAAGAGTTGTTGTGGCATTACGACGACACTCCTCACAAGGGTTTTGTTATCATATTAGAAGCATAATCCCTCAGCTGATGGCCGTTGACAGAGCTGCGACTGATCCTGCAGGATTTAATCAGAGATGGAACGTGCCATGTGATTAAGAAATGTCACTGGATGCTTAATTGATACAAAGCTATATGTTGTGTGTTCACAAGTTAAATAAGCTGTGTTTTTTTTTTTGACTGGTCAAAGGTTTTTAAGCCTGCCTAATTTTGTTGCCTTGTGCTTAAAATCAGACTGTCTTGTCATTTTTAAAAGGGGTCTTTTGGTACCCACTCATGTCCTTTTTTGCCCCATTGAGGTTGCATATCTCTTGTACAAGTGAAACCTGGCCAAGACTACAGCAACACAGTTTAAATACGAAGGTCACACTACAGAGTACTAATCACATTTCCCACAGCTAGTCTAGACTAAAGGCATTTTAACTGGACTTCAAATTAATTAAGGGAAGCATTTTCTACAACAATTATTTCTAATAATTAGGTTTTGCTGGCTAATTAAGAAAAAGTACAATGAGAATCAATAGACCTGATAATGGGGCTGGGCGATATGGATCAAAATTAAAATCTTGATATTTTAGGATGTAATGTTGGTATACGATATTTATCTCTATCTTTTTCTTTTCATAAAGTAATTATAAAAAGGCATCTCTGCATCAAAGCTGTATCCCAAATTATTCAGATGCATTTTTTTTTAACAAAATATGAGAAAAGGCTAAAAAATAACCTACTGGGATACATAAAAGTATAATTCTAATGCAACATAGACCATCTCACTATAAATGATATAGTCTCATCTCGTCTCTTTTTAAAAAAAATCTCAATATATTTAGAATCTCAATATGTTGCCCAGCCCTACTTCGTACATTTCTTTGACTGCAAGGACTGATCAGCTGTGTTTGGGTCAAATGAGGGAGCAGAAACATTATATGCACCCTCACTACAAAAAATGAGGAGTAGCTACTTTATGTGCCATTGTTAAGACACCTATGTATACCCATATATAACACACCTTTCACTTACTTCACCAGCAATGATAATTGTCACATCGATTGATTCCTTCCATTGTCAACATCTGGTTGTGGGGTTAGTGGAGTGGGGCGCTATTGTCCAATTTCAACATTTAAGGCAAGTCTATCTCAAGACCACACGGAGACATACAAGAGCAACAGGAGCACACACCAACCCGAGAGTTTAGAGAGAACAATTAACCTAACATGTGTGTTTTTGGACTTTGGACTTCATGAAGAAATAGGCCAGGATTTGAATCTTGCATCTTCTCGCAGCACCGGTGCTACACGTGCAGCCGTGACTGAATTGTTAAAGACATGTTGGTGCGACCATAAACATGTCATCTAATATGTTAACCACACACTGCTAAGGTGCTGATTTGAAGAATCACAAAATAAAAGTTAATATTTCAGCACAAAATGGTAAAAAGTCTTTTTTTTTTTGTTGTTCTTGTTGTTTTCAGAATATATATAAAAGGCATTGGAGAGGACCCTGTCTTTTCTTTCTATAGAGCAGTTAGACTGCTCTATAGAAGCAGTTTTCTTTTTTTTTTTTACTGAAATCGTAAAAAGTAGGTGGTGTGCTTCATGCTGTCATGCATTCTTAGACTCTGTGATCATAAATTGAGTTCCACCCGCTCCAGCACTCGTAACTTTCATAGCAGATCCCTTGCATATACTTTCCCTGTGCAATACTTTAGATTTATGTAGGGAGAATATGTGAAACAGTAACCTGCTTTACTCATAGTGGACGCTAGTCATCATAAAGTAAGTCAGAAACAGACTGTTCATTATTGGTGATTTCACTGAACCTGTGTAATAAAAGATAGTAAATTTTTATTTGTCTGCTGGTATTCATAATAGTCGGTCATGATAAAAGTGGCTGCTGTCAAAATATAAGAGTTTTGCAATATGTAAGGTCAGTTTGTTTTATTCAGAAGGTATTTTCTTGAATTGATAAAATGTATTAATCTAGTTAACATATAGTTTTCCTTACTCTTCCCGCATCAATGGGGAATGTTGCATATAAACAATTTGCATGAAGATCTTGAGAGAAACATGTTGTTTTTTTTTCTTACTGGAAACAATTCTGCTCACCTTTCAGGCAAAAAAAAAAAGAAAAAAAAAGGGGAATCATTTTGGTTAGCCTGTCTTGGAAATACAATTATACATGTGCATCACAACTTCCTCTAACTGGTACAAGGTATTGTAGGCCTCAGCTAAAATTAAAAACTGTAAAAAGTCCTGAAAACACAGGGCTGGTAACACTGTCCAGATTAAAAAGTTGACAGAATTTAGCTGACAGGAGAAAGCTTTCACACATTCATTCAGAAGTTTCAAGCACTCTGTTTCCTTTCCTTCCATTCCCACACCAGGCGATGACAGACAGATAAACACAGACTGCCCCAGTTTCCGTTATCAGACCCTTTCAAGTGCTGTGTCACCATCCCTAACTGGTTCTGCCTGATAGGAAAGTCGGCGATTACAGCTGATTTTCCACTTGAGCGACGTACCAGAGTTTACAGCGCAACGTTGCTGCAAAACTAAATTTAAAGTTCGGGCGTGTATTTGAAGAGTTTCTCATAGAAATGGTGTTTTGATTCCTCACTTCAGTATCTGGGTGTTTGATCACGGTGAGATAATTGGTGCATGGCCTCCATTTAATCATATCAGGAGGCTAAATCTATAAAAAAAATCCTCAGACTTTTCTAAACTCAGCTGCAGATGACATACCAAGGTTTCTTGTCTCCAGTCTTAAACATACAATATACAATCATTGAAAGGCTCATTTGTTTTTGCATTTGCCCTGTTAATGTCTGTATTTTCTTGTCTGGTAATAAAACCTGTAATAAGGGCTTGGAGCTTATGTTGGTCTGTATGTAGAAAACAGCTCGACTTAAACGGAAAAACAAAGATATTTGTTTCCTTCTCAAAACTGGGTCATCGGTGTTACAATAAACTGGCTACACATTTTAGGCCTCTGGCTTTGTCAGGAATAATTATGATGGCGCATCCTAGCTGGAGTTCAGCTATGAAAGGCATCATTTGTTTTCATGTACAATGTGGTACATGAAGGATATGGAGGATGAAATAGACTCTCATGGGTTTATTTATACAGAGCGTCTGTTTTGTGGGATTTTTATGAAACTACCATTGTCTTGCCGAGATAATGTCGTAGGTGACATTTGTCATTTTTACAACCATAACCAAAGCGTGCATTTGTACTTCAATATCTTATTATTATTCTTAAACATGTTGCCTATATCTCATCCAGAGGAGCAAGTACTCACATAATGAAGAGAGGTGTTTATTGCTGTCTTAGTGATATTCTGCATCAAGTTATCAGACATTTTACGTGCTCAGTGTCTAATTATCTTCACCAGAGTTTCACTAAAGTGACTTTTGGTCTCTTTATGGTGTGGGGTTGGTTTGCGCCAGAGCTTATTTTGCTACTTGAAGTGTGAAACCAGCATTCTAGTGATGTGGGCTGTAAAACCATGCTGCAAACAGCTGATAGACAGGGTAGTGATTTGTCATTCCCTGTGGCTCCATCTTTCCAACAGACATGCTTCACAAAGTGCAAAATTACTATTGGCTGGAAGGTTTATTTAAGATTAAATGTTTTCAATACAACGAAAGGATACAAAAAAAAACCCTGAGATAATCTTGTCATCTATACATAATTGTAGTAAATACTGACAGCCTTCATTTTCATTTCTGGGGATCCCAATGAGTTTCAACACCAAAAGGTATATAAAGTTTCTTCCACTTATATCTGGGTATACTCCAGTATCTCCTCCCAGTAGATTATTCCTGCGAAATGACTTTAAGCTTTTGTTTTTTTTTCCAACAAACCTTACCAAGACCTGAATTGATGCTAGTGCTTGCTTAGCACCAGTTCTTTGTGTTTCTACAGCTGCAAGTTCTGGTTCTGGGACCAATAAACCGGTTCTTTCTTAGCACCAACCTGAAGGGAAAAATAAATTAGATAACCAGGGTGAGCATTTGGACTCGGGCCAACAGTCCAAAAGATGTAAACGCCTTGTTGACAGCTTAGTTGTGTTTTAAATATTCCTTAATTAGGACTTGATAAAACTTGCTCTATATGTTGTGTTCAGGTCTTACTTTCCTATGCTTGGTCTGGTCAGATCCGAGATCTGCTGATTTGGACCGTAGAACCTAGGGCTGAACAATTAATCGCATTTTCAATATAATCGCGATTTAAAAAAAACGCTATTTCCAAATCGCAGAGTCTGCAATTTTTGGCTCTGTAACAATAAGGGAATTAGACACGTCCATTAGGTGTCAGTAAAATGTTTAAAGTGGGTTTGCCTCCACATGGAAAGGAAGACAGTTGCAGCAGTGAGATAATCTAATTGTATTACTTGTTTTAGAGTTTATATAATCATACATAGCATTACGTACTGGTCAATCAGTTTAATACATAGACTTGATTGTTGGTTGCACTTTATGTTCAACAAGGATTGATGTCCAAATCAACTAAAAGCTGTTCTCTTGAACAATATTCTGATTAATAGAAACATTAAAAGTTCTTGTTTTAAATAGTCCTTGTTTACAAACATCTTTATTTAGAGGCCCAATTTTGTTGCTTGTGGTTAATGCAGAGAAAAGTCAAAATTGCAATTTTGGTTGAAATATATCGTAGGCAGAACGCAATCATTTCTGCTCTGAGTTTAGATGCTGTGAATGTTTTAGCAACTAATCTGCACAGCGAGGAAACAAATTGATTTGTTGTTTGTATATGTTTAAAAAGACATGATAAATTAAACTGGGGGAAAAAATCGCATTGAATCGCAATATTAAGAAAAAAAATCGCAATTAGATTATTTTCCAAAATCATTCAGCCCTAGTAGAACCCTCACGAAGACTGCTTGTATTGTTAATGCATCAATAAATCAAGATGGTGATATTAGAGCATGTTTTTGCAAAGATTCTGAGTTAAGTAATACAGTTTATTTAGGTTAACAGAATAGAGTCTACTCCATGTCCTGTCATCCTTCACAGAAACGCTATATCAAACAGAGGGAGGATCAAACATTTGGCAGAAGAGAATAGCAGCACAGTGATGTGGCTTGTAGTTGGCTGTCTGGTTATGGAAAGCCAAGAATTATTTGTATAGAACCAGTAGAGAACTGGTTCTAACTCCAACCATGGTTTATCTTCGGAACCTTTTTAGCGATACAATCCTAAAACTGATCCGATGCCTGAACTACCCCTGTTGAGTTGGTTTTTTTTAACTCCTCAACATCTGTAAGGCTGAGCCCAGGAGGAAGCTCATTTGATCTCATTTTATCCAGAATGTTGTTCTTTTGGTCATGTTCCACATCTCTCAACCATAGATGAAGGTTGGAACATAGACGAACGATTTAACAGAGAGCTTTGCCTTTCGACTGAGCTCAGATTGCAGCTGCGCTCTCCTAACTACAGACTGAGCGTTAATCCATTTATCCATTGTCTGTTTCATTCTGGTCACTTGGAAAAAAAAAAAAAGACAAACACTTTAATTCCTCCACTCAAGCTAAAGACCTACCCACAACCTGAAGCACATTCCCTTCCCCCTTTAGGCTGCTAAATGTTGCATTCAGATCTTATCTCCACTAAGCCTCCAATCCCAAAAAAGGAGTATTTGAATACACATAGAAAATACGGCACTGTTTGAAAAGTGAAGGATTAAAAGATGTCCTCGTAAAAATGTTTAATATCTAAGCGTTGGTAAGATTGATTAAATGGGCTAACCAAGACTAACTTTTAATCTCTTTGATGAGCTAAATCTGGACAGAACCTAAAAAGGTAACATTTGTAACACATTTTTCAGGGTTAGACATGACCACAAAATATCATCACCAGCTCTCATACTGTTGTTTTATCATCAGAAAAAAAAAAACAAGATTAATAATAACCCAGAGCAGTAATTCAAGTAGTGAAGACTACCACCACCCGGTGTGCCTGTGTAACTATTGTTTACCAAGGAGACTGAAGGCAGACTAGTGGACAGGCATTGCTGGCCAATGAGTTGCAGCGATTACTCATGAAAGTCATTATATATAGCTTTGAGGTTAAATAATAAGAGAGGGGCTGCTCTTATCTAAAGTCCAGTTTCATCTTATTATTTAAAGCAAGACTAATTCTGACATCTGGAAAAGAGAGAATGAGTTTTAATGTGTTATATTTTAAGATATAAATAAAATTCCAAATGCATTACTTAATACCAGTTAGAGATGTGAGCTCATAGGTTTGCTTCAGCTCTAGAGATGACATAGCCCAAAAGCATCTTTGGAAAATCCCTGTTGAAAGCGAGAGTTCAGCAAGTAGCAGCTTTAGACCAAAGCACTGCATAATCTGAAAATGTCTAGAAACGGTTCCAGTAACTCTTCGTTTGGTTTGCCTTAGTTTTGTTTTCAACTCCCGAGTGGTCGGAACGTATAACTCTGATGAGAACGAGAAAAGACTCAGACCCGATGTCTCTCTTCCTTCTGTCCTGGAGTAGATACCAGAAACCTTTTTCTAATTTTAGACCAGAGCTCGATAAAGCTTCTTTTCCTGCTCTTTTCCTGTTTTGCCATAGGGGCTTCAAAATGTATCCGTAACGGTTTATATAAGATATGTTTCGTTCCACTCAAAGGTCAGAGGTTGAATCAGAGAAGTCTTTTGAAATTGGATTGCAAGCCTCAGTCACAGTGCGGGTCTGTTTTCAGATAAATTACACTCAGATGAGTCAGATGATGTTTCATAGGAATGCATCATGTGCCTCGAACAGGGATGATTCTGTGAGCTTGTTGTGTACGTGTTTGCTATCTTACATTCAGTGACCCTGGAAAGTTGCTGTAAAAAAAAGTTTTTGCACTAGAAAAACAACCAATATTATCAATTGTGTTTCTACACAACAGATTATTGGAGGTAAAAATTTATGACCCCATGAACAATTTACAATGTAGCCCCTAATAACAAACCAACTCAAATACTCATACCCTGTAGAGCTCTTTGTTGGTTAACTTTCTGAAGATGTTCACTGTCCAGGATGTATTATTGTTTTACTTTCTCATAGAAACCTCTGTTATGTAGGTTTTCATGTGGTGGAAAAACAGATAATGGTATAGACATCTACCAGTAAGATTGCACAGGTGTGAAAACACAAAGATTCCTCTTGCTTATTCATGATCTGCTGGCAGAACGTGGACTTTCAACATAAATCCGTAGAAGCTCCACACATTAACCAAAGGTTATTTGAATAAATTAGTTTTTAAATTAAATGAGCTTTGCAGTTTATCAAAAAACCTTATACTCCTTTTCCTATTAACATTTTTCGTCTCCTTTATTTAGTGATGGCAGAAAAACCTGGACTTTCAGGTCTGAGACAGTTCAATTCAATAATACTTCATTAATCCCAAAGGGAATTAAACGCTGGTGTAACTCATGGGGATTTCTTTAACAAGTTGTTGTAGATGGTGACGGCTGCAGACCCGTCTTACAGTGGGTTTGGAGAAGCCTCTGATTGAAGAAACTCTGTTGTTGTACAGAATAAGATGTATAGGGTTATCCATAAGTACAACAAAAGAGAAAACACCACAATTAATTTGATTTTGCTACTCAGGCAAGCGTGTCAAAAAGAGGAAGATTGTACTGTAAACCCAAATGCGTTTGTGCTTTTGGAGAAAAATGTGCTCCAGGAATCATAAAGGCTGGAAAGTAACCTGTAAGAAATAGAAAGGCATTTACATCGCCTCATAATAGCATCTGATCCCCAAAATTAGACTTAAGGTTCTGGTGGGTATCCTGAACGTTCTGGAAAGTAACATGTTGGGTCTAGAATGGATCCTGTAAGAAATAGGCATTTATATCACCTCATAATAGCACCTGATCCCCAAAATTAGACTATAAGTTCTAGAATCTTATTTAAGTTTTAAAATGCTAAATCTAAAGCTTCCCACCACCTCAAATTATTGCCTGATTTTTCCACATTTTTTCCACACAATCTGTACATTTTGAAAACATATAAGTTGTGGAATTTAACATGTAAGTTGAAGCTTAAAGTCTCCTCATAAAGTATGATTTACATATGCATTTCTACTGATTTTATATAACAAACTGGATTTCCTTCTCACTCCTTATATGAAAACATCTTATGTTTAGTCACATTACTCCTTAACATTGGCTTGTTGAGAAATTCAAAGAGTAGGCAGCATTTGTTTTTGTTTTTTCTTGATTACATGCTGGTTCTCCAGAGATAAAAAGTAAAATACATTTTTAAAAAAATGTTTTCCGTCAGTAGCTACAACATGTGAATGTTATAGAAAATTAAAGGTGAAAATCAGTCACCGTGAAAATGGTAAAATGTCGCCCAAAAGGATTTAGCCATATGATACAACTCTATTAGTCTTTATGTCAGTAAGCCATCTCTCAACATGTTTTTCACTGTGTATTTCTGGCATACACTCTAATCTGATTATCTAAACAGAGCGAAGCATCTTGTGTTTGGAGTTAACATATTTTACTGTCTTTCACTGGACTAAACTTGCAAAGTTCAAATGGACGTCGAGATGGCTTAATATAGTCCATACCAGACTGGCTAAACAAAGCCCAACTTGCAATGGCTTTGCCTTGGAAGAATTGTGACTTCACCAGAAAACCAGAATTAATCCATGTTTTTTTTGTATGTGCACCACAGGCCACCCTTCATGCTTTGTCCATAAACTTCCTATTAATCTGCATGTTTTTTTTTTCTGGTGCATTGTGTTCCAGGTGAGCCTCTGTTCTCCGGCCAACAATGAAACTTATCAAGAACGGCTGCTTCGACTAGAAGGGGACAAGGAATCTCTGGTGTTGCAGGTCAGGTCTAGTGATCTCACACAAAGTTGAACATCTCCTGTTTGTTTTCAAATGGTAATTTAAATCCATAACCTATCTTTCTGGCAGAATTTATGCCCACCTTTGAAAACCATCCCAGCTTGCACAGTCTGTAATCAAGGATCTTCAGATGTTGACGTCGCACATCATGCCCAGACACTTTCACATCCACATGTGAAAACTGACAACTTCCGTGGCAGCTATAAATGTCAAGTGTGTAAGACTTAAGCAGGAGATTATTATAGGTCTCGGAGCTATGCGGCGTCAACAGGTTCTCCATGCGTTCAGATCAGTTTAATAGCCGGTTCAGGCAGCTATGATCTCCACAGTCTGTATTTAAATTCCTCTAATTGAATTTGCTGTTATTAAGCTGCTCCTCCGGCTGCCTTTTCCTGTCTGTGTTTGTTTTGCTCTCTGAAAAGTTTTTTTTTTTTTTTTTTCTCTGATGCACACGCCCGGCTCAGCGACCCCGGCTCACAAAGCTATCATAAAGCCCGTATCTCATTCCTTGCCACCACCTCTCCCCCACATGCACACCTACTTGTTACACATTCCTCATGTGACATCAGCTCTGATTGGCTGATAACCAGGATGACCGGGGCTTCTGTTTCTTTGAGGAAGCATTTAATTGGCTGTTGACAGTTTGTGCCTTTTGTGAGTTTCCGCAGTACGTTTTCTTTACCTGCTTCTAGCCTCCAGACTGCATATGTGAGGTGTTGCTCTGCTTCAACATGTATTTCTCTTTATGGTGGCGGATAATCTGTGTTTAGCTTAAAAACGTCTGTGTAGTTCAATAAGGAACTGTTCTTTTGTTTGTGCTCACCGGAGGTAAGAAGTTGTGCTTTAAACTTCCTTTTTACACTGTATACAGTCCTTCTGAAGGTGTTTAAAGTAGGTCCTGTCTTGCTGATAAGATATGAATTTAATTAGGTACCTGTTATTGATATGTTTCTCTGCTTGGTAGTATCTTAAAACCAGCTAATTTTACTCGCATGCGTTTGGCTCATTGTTAGAAAGGACAGGACCTTAAATCATTTGACGCGCGTTGAGTCAAAAAAGTTGGCCGCTTGACAGGACATTTCTGCAGGGCTGAAAGTCAGAGAGTGACAGAAAATCAGCTGCTGTCAGATGGATTTAGCGCACCTCCGTAATGAAAGAAGGGTTGAAGTGTGTTTGGCAGGAGGTGAATGTGTTGTCTGTGAGATTATAGGAACTGTGAAACGCATTCCTGACTGACAAGTTGGTGAGTAGATGAATGTTGCTGTGGAGTTGAATATTGAGCCATGCCAGGATAGATGTGTACGATTTACAGAAAGGGTGTTGGAGGAACGAGATTTACTGACAGACATATAGAGTGCTTTGTAGAATAATTTTAACCCCTTGAACTTTTTATACACTTTGTCTCATTGCAACCACAGACTTTAGTAGTTATTTCTTGATATTTTATGTATTAGGCCAACAAAAAAGCATGTAACTGTGAGCTAAAAGAAAATTATGTCGGGTTTTTTTCCAGCTTCTCCAAGTCAGTGTTATGCAGAGGCTCCTTTGCAAGCAGTTAGCTGCAAGTGGTTTTTGAGTCTGTCTTTATCAGTATTGTTCATCTAGATCAGGGGTCACCAACCTTTTTGAAACTGAGAGCTACTTCATCGGTACTGTGTCACACGAACCTGTGCTGACCTTTGGACTACAAGTGTTTTTAATGCGTTTAATGCGTTTTTCATTTTTAAATCTATGTAAACACAAGTATGATTAAAAAAGGAAGAGCAACTGAATAGAATAGCATTTTAAATGCGGCTCACTGGAGGGTTGTGCTATTTCTTTGAACAGGCTTGAGGGCACCACATGTTGTCCTGAGGAGCTACCTGGTTCCCACAACCACCATGTTGTTGACCCCTGATCTAGATTCAGTTTTTACATTCTTCTGCTTAAAATTATTCAATGTTTATAAATAGTAATTTTCAATCTTTGTGACAAATTCTCAATTGGATTTAGGTCTGGACTTTAAATAGACCACCCTAACACACCAGTATTCTTTGATCTAAAACCAGAAATGTCCAGTTAGGTGACAGGGATCCATTTGTGGCCATTGGAAGGATTTTTTTTTTTTTTTTTTTTTTTTTTTGTGGACTGCATCCAATGTTAAAAAACGGTTCTTATTTGGTTGATCAGCACAAGTTGCTAATGCAGATTGACATTTTAATAATTCTCTATGGTGTAAGTTAGCAAGGCCTTTGCAAAAAAGATGCATATTAAAATCTTCTGAAAATGTTAGGTACCACAAACGTCCAGTTAATTTTAGTCAAAGTTTGTTTGGCGACACCGTTCTTTAAACTTGAACACTTAAAGCATTTTCCTTTTTGTTGCTTAAAATATGTTTTACAGATTTTGTTAAACCAAGAAAATGGGGGGAAAAAAGCACAAAATGATTAATGTAAAACATTTATATTATATTTTCTGCTGGTAAACCTCCCCTTCAGTCTCAAGTCGTTTGCAGCTTATAACACAGATTCTTCTAGTAACACCCTATATATATATATATATATATATATATATATATATATATATATATATATATATATATATATATATATATATATATATATATATATATATATATATAGATATATATAGATATATATATATATATATATATAGATATATAGATGATTGAACCACAACTTCAATCATCTTTCGATCAGGTCTGATCAGCTTCATTGTCCCTGCTTAGTAATAGCATCCCCACACCATTATACTGCCACCACCATGTTTCACAGTGGAGATGATGCATTTAAGGTGATGTGCATAACTATTGGTTATCCTGCAATGTGACAAACTCCAAGTACTTCAAGGGGTATGAATACTTCCTGTGTTTTGTTGTGATTCTGTTTAGTTAGAAGTGAATGTGAGCCGTTCTATACACGTAGTTCTTAAAGTTGGTGTTGAAATCCCACTGTGGGATGTCCTATATAAAAACGAGTGATTGTGTAATGTTTGTTGTGGCTGGCTTTGTTCTCTTTTTGCCTTTTCAGCATGTTGGTTTTCTTAGCCAATTATAAGTTTAAATGTTAAATGTCAATTTCAATCTGCTTGTTACCATTTTTTCTGATTCCAAAGTCTATGAATTATTGGTACATTTAATTTTATTACGACAATTCAAATTTTTGCTATTCTGTATTATCTTGTAAAGATCGTTACTTTTGTTTCATACTGGCTATTTATTTAAAATAACTATTAACTAGTAATAACTAATAATAACAGTGAACTAACTAATAACCAGTAACTATTTTAGACTGAAATCCTGGTAGCACATGTGTAGCACATGACATTATAAAACCTTATAATTACTGAGCAGTAACTCAACCTGCAAACATATCTTTGTGGAATACATTTTGTTTTATTTTTAGTTAGTTTATAGTTCTTGCACTATTAACTTAAATCACCTGGAGAAGTGCTAGAGGTGTAAATCTGTCACTTGTTGAGCAGGCGGTGCCGCTCTAATTATTAAATACCTTTTTGAATGCTTTAACTAGTTATAGCTGGGGTTTAAAGTAAACAGCCTTGTTATGTTTGGGGTTCTTAAGGAGAAAAATGTAAACGGGCACCACCTTAAAGGATTTTGTCCCCCTAACAGGTGAGCGTTTTAACAGACCAGGTGGAGGCACAGGGAGAGAAAATCAGAGACCTGGAAACCTCTTTGGAGGAGCACCGCAAGAAACTGGCCTCTACAGAGGAAATGCTGCAACAGGTAAAACAAAACAAACAAAAAACATTTCGCTGCTACAGTTTTGAGCTGTTTGATTGAATGCTTGGAGGAACTTTCATTTTCTCTAATATTTAATATTCTTCTATTTTAAATTAAGGCAGTGCTTTTCCTATTGTACGTTTTATAAGTTAACCACGGACAGACCAACTGATATCTTTTACCTTCATCACAGTATTTGGGCTGCGCACAGCTCAACACCACAGTGTTAACCTGCATACTTTGTCAGGCAGCTGGAGATGACAATCACTTCCCGCAAAGCTTCAGCCTGCATGTTTTGTGGTTAAAGCACCTTCTTTTATGCTTTAATAGATGCACTAAATTCACAGCTACAAGTGCCTGCACTAAAACATGCGACTGCTGCAAGTACAGATCTGCTATGACAAACAGAATCCCTGCACTAATAACCTCGATTCAGCTCCACTTATGAATACCTTCAGCTTAAGTGAATTACTTTATTTCTGGGCTCTAAAGATACGGTGTTAATAGTGTGTACAATATTGATATCGATAGACTGTTCAGGGGACAATAATTTTCAAACATTAAGCTCCAAGTCTCATGAATTTACTAGATGCTCTCACCTGATATGTGTGTCCAACATACCAGAGAGGGTTTTGGACTCCAGTTAACGGTACCTTTTTTTTTTTTTTAACAGTAAGATTTTCTAGCATTAGAAAAGTGAAATGCTGTTAGTTTAAATGTTGACTTAAGCCTCGACACAAGATGTAAACAATGTGTGACTGCTTGCCTCACATGCAACCAACTCCTGCAGGTTATGTTCAGACTCTGGTGATATTCCCAGCAAGCTGTGACCTCAATATAGTGGAGATGTCCTTTATGGTTACACTTGATAGTTATTTATCCACAGCGGTTCACCAATCAGGCTGAAGGCTGAGAAAATTCTGCCGCTATACAGAAAGAATGGCACTAGAAGAAGTCACACAGAATGTGCCGTACTCATTAATTAACATTAAGTGCACCGTTTCCACATATCTGCTTTATTTCCAGTGATAATTTTTTTTCATTCTCACTGGATTTTGTTAAGATGGTGATAGAAACAAGTCTGCTTGAAGAGTCTTCCCAAGTGGCCTTTATTCTTTGAAATCAGAGGCCAGAATTGACCCCAGTGCAGGGTTTGGTGCCTGACCTATTTATTTAAATGACAATGTTGGGCATGAGCTTTGCATTTGACAGCTATATTGGAAATGTAGCTGCTGAAACTATTTAACATGTATACAAAGTTTCTGACCCACCAAAAATAATATCTAAACAAATCATTATTCTCATGGCAGATTATAAAATGGTCAGATTAAATGCCTTTTCAGATGTGCTCAGTTTAGCCTGCTTTGAGGTTTTTCTCTATGGCCCATAAAATATTTACATGTAATGTTCTCTATGTAAGACCTTAAAAAGTCCTAATTCAGTCCAGATTTTATGTCATAGGATGTAGAATACAATTGGTCATGATGTGATTTGCATGTTTGTATGTTACCAACTCTTTCATCAGTGAAAGGTGTATATTTAAAGCTATAGTTGGTAATGTTGTAGGGCTAACCTCCACCTCCTCCTTAGCTGAATGGTTCTTTCTATTCGGACCGAATGGCAGTGATTGGTCAGAGTTTTTACATTCCTGTAGCTCATAATGGTCTGATTGTTTTTTTCCTTCCTTTTTCTGGAAGAACCATTGCTGCCAGTATAACAAAAAGTGTTTCTGAATTGGATTACCAACTATAGCTTTATCAAGCTTTGGCTCAAAAAAGAAGTTTCAATAGTGTGCTAAATAAATTAAAAAAATCATTATTTTTGTTGAACATTACGTACATGTTAAACCTAGTTGATACTTATCTCAAAAAGCTCTTAAAATGTCTTTCATTTTAAGTTACTCAAACTCACAGAAACTCTTGGTTTGACTAATTAAACACACTTTCATAGACGAGCTTTACTATGACTGAAAAATAACTTTATACAACTAGATCACAAACAACACGGTCATATCAGTTTTAATTAAAATCTAACATCTTATTTTTGCCAGCTGGTCATGAAAGTTTCAGCCAGGAGTGAAAATTAATAAAAAAGGGAGTGGCAGTTTGTTTTATTGCCCGGTCCAGCTTGCGTTGGCCTCCTTTGACTCTTGTCCTCAGAGCTGAGGTGAGGAAATGTGAATGACACCAGCACAAAGTAGGCTTAACAGGTCAAAGCTCAACAGTGTTTCCTAAAGTCAATTAGACAAAGTTTATCCTCAAATAGATTGAAAATGAAGCTGACCTGTCTTTCCCATCATGGTAACATTGCTGTTAATTTGGGATTTGCATTGTTTTAATGCGTTGAGGAATCAATAAGTTATTCAATCCAAAATATATTTATTTAGCATATTTAAAATCCATTAATGCCAAATTTATATACAGTAATATAAAAAAATCAATAATGTGTATATTTGCTGTAATATAGATTCAAAATTAAGTAAAGATTGTTACGTTGAGTATACCACACAGTATTCGAAGGACATATAATTGGACAAAAGTCTGACCACTAGATGGCAGCAAAGTTCTAACAATCTGATCATTTGTATGTGTTGAAAATGCATCAAGCAACTAAACCAACCCGACCAGCCAGACTGACACACCGTAAACATGGCATATCAGTCTGGAAAGCAGTGGGTAGAGCCCGATTTCAAAGCCAGAACCAGGGCGGGACTAACGGGGTCAGCAGCAACGGATTACAACCAATCAAATAACTACAGATGTGATGCAAACTCCAAGTGAAACACTCTGTTTTAGCCCTTAGAGCAGCTAGTTGTTGAGGTTTTAAAGATATAGCCAGCTCATAAAGTACACAATAAGGGGCATCATTAAAACATTGCTCAGTTGCAGCCGCCATCTTGACTGTTGTGGTTACAGGAAAACTCTAGCGGTCCGCCAGGCTTATGATACGCTGAGGGAAACCTTGTTTTAAGGAAAGTGATGATTTAGAGGCTGCAGATCTTCATGCAACTGTCCTTGGTTCAATTCCTAGCCCCGGTCCACTTAATGCATGTCTTCTTCTCGTTTCTCCCCCTTTTCCTGTAAAGCTGCCGATAAATAAAGGCCACAAGTGGCATAAAATCACCTGCATGGAGTACATCCATACATCCATTTTCTATAACCGCTTATCCGTGCAGGGTGACAGGAGGGCTGGTGCCTATCCCCAGCTGTCACTGGGCGAGAGGCGGGATACACCCTGGGCTGGTTGCCAGTCCGTTAGAATAATAAAGTAACTAAACTAGCCAAGTAAAAGC
Organism: Fundulus heteroclitus; assembly: GCF_011125445.2. Lineage (NCBI taxonomy): Eukaryota > Metazoa > Chordata > Actinopteri > Cyprinodontiformes > Fundulidae > Fundulus > Fundulus heteroclitus. The sequence goes on along the minus strand of NC_046362.1, from coordinate 30,140,796 downwards.
CTAGATTTTCTGCTCCACTAGAGTTTAAACAATGGGTATTTAAACAGGGGAACTACTAAAAAAGCACTGTCACCTCTGGTTTACAGTCTGGATGTGGGACCCTTTAAAGGGGAAGTCCGGTCAACAAGGAAAAATCAGGGTATCATTAGCTATAACTAAAACTAATACGTTTGTGGTTATTTAATTAACTTATCTTTAATCAATAAGAAAATAAAAACATAAATTATCGTCTGAATCACTGTGTATGGGGGCTGACATTACTGCCCATATTTGGGCAGTAAGGGGCGTTTGACATCACATCCTGGGGCGTGGAAAAGCGGAAGCGGCGACAGCATTTCTCTCCGCTTTCCATGCAAAGTCAATAGGAGCCGTTCTACATAGCTGCAATCATCAATAATTTTTTAGGATTTCCAGAGGACTTCACCGCTGACATTCCCAAGAGCTATTGTTACAGCAACAATGCCCACGTGCATGGCCATCGGATGTTCCAACACAACTGGTAAAAGTAGAAAAAAACATAGCTTATTTCAACTTCCCGATTCATGAGCCACCTGGCTCGGTGCTGGATTGCCAACTTGAACAGAACGGATTTGCCATCTAACTTCTGGCCAGAGAGAAAACACGTCATATGCAGCAACCATTTTGAAGAAGAATGTTTTGAACATGACATGAGAGCGAGGATATTCGATAAGTTATTTTTTATTTTTTTATTTTTTATTTAGAATTTGCGGGGATGGTCACCGAGCAGAGGTGCGGAGGGATACCACATGTGATGTGGTATCCCTCCGCCCCAGCATGTGCTGGAACGCTCTTATATTTTAATATTTATACAATAATATGTGTGTGTGTGTGTGTGCTGCGGCGGAGCGCGCACACACACACACACACACACACACACACACACACGCGCGTGTATACATATATACTGTAGGACCCGACTGAGTTTGCACTGGAAATGGGTACGCTGGATTCCGTCAAAAGTCCGGTTTCTGTCAAGAAACTCTTCTAAAAAAAATCCATATCGCTATCAGATGATGATAGCTCCACAGAACTCTCATCACTGTCACTAAGTACTTCATCACTCTCTGCTTCGTACAGAACACCAGTCGTCGCCATGTTGGAAAATAGTGCACCGTGATAAACAGAGCGTTGAAACTTGCTCAACTGCGGGTTCGCCGAGTGACGTCAAAAAATGGGAGGTGACAGTACTATTCTTGACCAAGATGGATTCCTCCACATAAACATGATTAAATGAAAATTATTCATAATTAAAAAAACGTATAATTTTTTGCACAGTATGTAGTAGTTTTATATTTAAAGTACTTTCAGCAGTTTGAATTCTGATTTTGACCGGACTTCTCCTTTAACAGACCTGGATTTTGGATCTCTGAGTTCTAGCTCAGGGATCATAAAGAAAATGTCTAGAGTGTGTAAAGGTGTAAAAGTTTTGACAAATAAGGTGATTCCATCCAGTTAGGCTGTTAAAAACAAGGATTAAAATGTTTAGCAGGATTCTGTAATAGACTGGACGTTCTTGTAGAGAGGCTAGATGGGCTTTTTCTTTCACGTCAAAAGGCAAGAGCTGGATCTTTAATATCTTTTCAACGTCTTAATGATGACTGATTGTGCTTACTGTAAACTGTGTCTTTGTTTTAGTGAATTGTTATGGCCCTGGGGAAGATTAGATTTACCAACTTTTTTAAACCATTTCTATTTAACACAATGTGCAATAATCCTGAAAGAAGTGACTTCTGCCGCTACTACACCCGGATATATGTCAATACACACGCGTATAAGTCACCGTGAATGTACATAAGACATCCTCTGCCTTATTTCTTTTTGTATTTTCTTTTTTTCTTTTTCTTACCTACTCCTTTTGATCCTGATTACTGAGCCGATGTGACATGTGAATTTCTCCAATGTGAGATCAAAAAAGCCTATCTTAAAAATGATACCTCTGGATCTCTATAAATGAGAATATAATTTAAAAGTTAATTGGGCATTAATGGCCAAGTGTACTGAATCGACATTCGTCCAACTGACAATCATTGAAGCCCTGCACAAGAAGGTGACTGCTCATAAAGTGCTGTAACCACGTATTAATGGAAAGTTGAGGGGATGGAAGAAGTGCAGTGGAAATAGTGGAAAAGCTAAAGGGAGAACTGCAGCATTGAGAGGACTGGGAAAAAAAGTCCTCTTTTTAGGTGGATATTAATTTTGTATGTCATTCGGAGATCAAGGTTCCAAAGTCTGGGGCAAGACTGAGGGGGCAGTGCATCCATGTTTAAAGTCCAGTGTGAGGTTTCCACAGTTTAAGTCACCAAAATAAAAGACTTCAGAATGAACTTAGACTTGTGCCCTAATGACCTGAGACATGACTTAGACTCTTGCTCTGTGACTCAAGTCTTGGTTACAGTTTTTATTTCATGTATGGAAGAGAGAAATGAAGCTCAGAATGATTAGAAGAAAACCATTGAAACCCTATTTAGTTCAAATACATAATGGAGTGGACAATATAAAGACAGGGATAAATGGGTATTAAAGTTGTCATTACACAGACCAACAAAAGCACTTTGATGCCTTCAGAAAATCAACATTAACAGGTTTTAAACATTTTCTAGTATTTATCTTGGAGTATAAATGTCAAAAATAATTTAGCAGATTTCTGAATGGCAAATCAATGAACATTGAAGAACGAAAAGGTAACTGTGAAATGTTCATGTAATAATTTAGGCCTAAGGACAAACAGGTTAGAGGTGCACTAAACGTTGTGGATTTAATGAGAAAATATTTATTTCAGTCGTTTGGAGTCTTGATTGGATTCTGAATCGAGGCGAAGTACTTGAGACTTGACTCGTAAAAGTTACTCGTGAACATCTCATCTTGAAACCTACCGACACTGGCAAAAGCGCCAATAATTTCTTTTATCCCTTTGGTATCGCTGTTTGTGTGGGCAGAAAAGTGGCCTGGCCTGAACCCCATGTAGAACCTGTAATCTTAAGAGGAAGATTAGGGTCACTTGAGCCAACTATGAAGATTATTAAAGCAACCTTGACTTAAATCTTCAGCAGAGCCACCGGCGGAGAGCATGTTACACTAAAGCAGTAATTCATGCAAAAAGAGCCAGAGAGGAAGAGCATACTGTACACTATATGGATGTAACTGAAGGGTATTTATGTTGGTTTTCCTTTCCCCACTTAACATAAACACAAGCAGCAACATTTGGTTATCTTGATAAAATTCTTCTACATACTACTGGGGTTACCATAATACTTTGGTACATATTTAAATTCACTGGGGGAATAATAATCAGAGCTCATGTGGTCACTGAAGTTTTCCTCTGGGTTTGGTGTCAAACTATAAATTGCCAAACCAAATTGCTCAACAGAAGACATTTTTTTCCTGCTGTCAGCATATTATACATTTGTGAGAACATGCTGATGTTGGCTCTCAGCTCAACAGGCAGTAATTATAGTCCAGTGAACCAAAACCATTTTTGCTAATGTCTGTACTTTTTAGGAGACTGGAGGGGGCTTTCAGCCAGAAGTTGAACCATGAAGATGTGTGTATTATCTTTCGTTAATTTTTCAAAGAATCTGCTTATTTTGACTCCTTATATAAATCTGACACAGGTTGGATTGTTTGAACTTGTGTGTTTATTTACATCCACTGTGGTCAAGGTGACTAAAACCACCGCTTGTCTGAGCCAGTTTAACAACAGATCAAGGCAGTTTTTTTTATTTTTTTTCCCCCAGTGGCTTTTCAGTGACGTCAGCAGTGAAGTAAACTCATGTCAGGCTGGACACAAAAGGATCCAAACCCTGACTGCCACCAAATCAGCCCTCTGTTTAAACTCCTCAACGGGCTCTTTGTCCTCCTTGTTGTCAACATTGGGAGTAGGACTGCCCCAGCTCCAAAATAAAAGGCCATACCGACAGTGTGACGCTTTCTATAATGTCCCCTCGCTTCAATTAATAATTTCTGGACTTGTGTAGCAATGCAAAATACAAATTGACAGTCGATTACTCACATTTCTGCTGTAATAAATCCTTGCAGTCAGTCATGATTTGAGGCTCTCTGGCTTTAGCAGCGCTGATATGCGGCTGTTGTAGTGGTTTACACGCAGCGGCTAACGACCGCTGATTAAACACCTAAAGTGATACGAGATGTTTGGTAAAGACAGATTAAGGTGTGGAGACTGATAAGGGTGGTCTGTGTCTCTTGTGTGGTATTTTGTTGCGTCTTCTCTAGCTGTTTAAATCCATGTTGCGTCTATGTAGAAGGCAGATTTATAAGATTTAAAATGTGCCGACATGTGTCCTTTCTCTGCTGCATTCCTTCTATCTGTTGTTGCAAGTTAAAATAAGGCTTTAGTGTAATGAGGATTATCCTGGTCTGCGATGTACTGCTGTGATAAATCCAAATATTCCCATGACTGATAACTAAATACCGTTTGTAAAGTCAAAGCCAGCACCTTTTGAACCCTTAGCATGATGTACAGTTTTTTTTCCAGCTTTATGTGCAATACACAAAGAAAGTGCCTGAAAAAGAGGGGATCTAGAGCGGTTGTCTTAACTTACGGCAATCTCTATAAGCATTTATTCAATATTATTGATGCCAGACCTCAGTTTCCTCTTTTAGTTCACTCTGTTAGGCCTTTTCCATCGTCACTGGATAACACGAGTAAAAGTATGTAGAACACTTTTCTGAACGTAAACTTCTGAGACTGTTGTTACCAAATAAACTGAACATTTGAAAAAAAAAATAACGCCAGAGAATATCTACTGTAGAGTGAGATGTTCAGACGAGGTGAGAGGGGGAAAAACACATTTTTAATCTGGATAGTTTTACTGTTTTTAGTGGAAATTCACATTTCCACTAAGTACTGTGACTGTGAAGGGTGACACAGAGAGAGGTTGAACACTTCAACTGTAAATATAGGGGTAAATTAAAGAAATGTGTTGTAAAATAGATGATGGCATGATTTGAAAGCATATGAGTGATAAAACTTTAGTGTAAAACTGTTGGTTTAGAAGACACAAGACATTTTAAACTTCTGGATGGGTACGGTTGAAGGAAGCAGCCCTGACATTGGACTCTGCAGTACGTGTTACATTGCTGCGTTTTTGTGTGCCCGTACAGAATGGTGTGTTCAGGGATAGTATTTGCATGAGCACAGGATGTTACTGTGCACAAGTTATTCTTTTTTTATTCTGATATAATTACAAGTTAACATTCTAGATTTGGACAGACTAAATGTAATAAGTTCTGCATGATGTCTAGAGCTGCACGGTAGCGCTGTTGGTAGCAATGTTGCCTTGTACCAAGATGGTCCTCAGGTCCTTCTGCATGGAGTTCGCATGTTCTCCCCATGCATGCATGGGTTCTCTCCAGGTACTCTGGCTTTTGCCTCACAGCCTCACAAATAAATCAAGGAACAATATGCTACATTTCTCTGTCTTTTATTTTCTGTTGGCATCACTTTCTGATGTAGACAAGGCATTTCAATCTTATTCCTTAAGTCAGATGTTTTCTTTTTGAGGAATGCCTCGGCCGTTCAAGACCTTTTGATCATTTCACGGCATCTGGTGTGTTTATGGCTGAAGGGAGGACAACTGCAGCCTGACAAAACAGATAAAATTGTTGGATGTGTCGGTCCTTTATGCTCCTGTGTGCATTTAGTGCAGTCTGATTTGTGAAGGCAGAAATAAAGCAAATAGGAGCAAAAATAATTGCAAAACATAGTATTGACCTCACTGCTTACTTTATTAGATACTTTTGCCCAACATGTGCCTGTTCTTCTTTGCCATATAACTCAAGCTCTATAAGCTTGGACGGTGAACTTCTTTCAACTCTGTCCACCGATTTACAAATAGGAATTTGGTCTGCACTTTGACTCGCTCATTCTAACACATGCATAAGTTTTCATCTAAGCCATTCAACTGTAGCTCCGGCTGCATGTTTCAGCTCATGGTCCTGCTGTCATGTGAACGTCTGGCCTAGGCAGAAGTATTTTGCATCTTGTCTTCCATTGTTGGCCCGTGTTTGTTATCATTCATCTCCCAACCCCAGCTGCATTTATACCACAATTAAATTACATAAGAGTGACCCACAAGATGACTTTCGGTACAATACGTGGCGCTGGAGTTTAATTTGGGGTGTGAGAGTAAATGGAGGCTAAATACGTAATCGTGCCACACTTTTCAGATTTGTATTAATTTGTTTTATTATTTAATTTTTTTTTGTCAGTCTAAAAATCTGCAGCATTTTCATCAGGTATATTTGTGGCATTGATGATTTATTAGCTGGTGCGCCAGATTTGGTCCAGTGACTAGTTAAAGTTAAACTGGGATGTTTTATTTGGGTTCCAATAACTGCTGACATTGGTTAAGTGTTAAACTGCAAACCAACAAATGGCTAACTTCATTTAGGTTTTGTCAGCATCTTTTGATGAAACTGGAGTTGTTTTAATGCGGATCTTTGTAAGAACATTTACAGACTCTGCCTGGCTGAGAGACATTGTTCCTCCACGCTCAGTCTTTCCTTTTTCAGGTTTTTTGTGATAGAAGTAAACCAACTAGACTAGTACGAAACGGTTTATCGTTAGCAGAGGCGATCCTCCCACATGTTGTCATATGCCATTTCCCAACTAAACTGCTGTTCTATAACCTTTGTACATGCTTTAGCAGTGTTGTAATGCAGTGATATTAACAGGAAGCTAGACCTCCACACAACCATCTGAGTCAAATTAATTAGTATGTCTTCAAACAAGAACATCATTAAAGTCCCAATCTGGTAACATAGTCCACCTAATTAACCACAACCAATTGTTACGTCATAATTTGAAATTTACCTTTGAAGACACACTTTTAATATTTTATCGGCTTGTTCAGAGTCTTGAATTTCCTTACATAAAAACTGTTATAGCTGAAGGAATTAGAATAAATTAGTCTCAGAAGGCATAGCTGTATGAAAGATTTTTTTTTTTATTGAACTAGGTCTAAGGATGGATTAAAAACAAGCTTTTTCATAAATTATATATTTCGATGTTCATGTGCTTAAACTGTAAAGAAAAAAATGACTTGGAGGTGTAAGTAATAAAATGTTATCTCACTTTTCATAAGTTAAAAATTATGACATCTCAAAGCTGTTTTTTCTGCATGTATTTGTTTGCTTTCAAGTTTTGCTTTTTAAAATTCAAACTGCATACATTTTGTTAAAGGGAAGAAAAATAAAACCTTTGTGTGAGCTGAACAAATCTAAAGGTTTTTTAATTTAGAGGTTATTTTAGCTTAATCATTTTAAAATACACTCTACTCCAAGTTCCCTTCTGTTTTAAACCAGATGTGACTGATGTGATCTCCACCATATTTAGTCATTTTATGGTTTTAAATTTAGAAATAACCTTTTTAGAGCCCAGATTTTGACATTTCTGTCTGTCACATTTATTTTTGCTTGTATGTAGACATGGCCAAAGCCTCTTTACGGTGATTTCTAATTAGGGGTATAAGTATAAGGGATATGAAGGACATGATCGTTTGGCACTCGTTGCTTTTTATAATTTAGTAAAAGCAAATGTCAAGCAGCTGAGCTGTGGCCGACCACCACAGACGTCTGATAAATTACCTCCAAATATTGCAGCTTATCCCTCTGTGATGTGACGCTGGTGTTGGATTGCAAGCTGACAGTCAGCTGCCATAACTAAGCAGATTTTCAGAGCCAGAGTAATTATTGGCTTTTAAGCGTCTGTCTGTGTGGCTGCAGCGTTGATGCAACTTGTTTACTGCGTCCACTTGGAGTGAAACTGTATCCGTTTGTGGTCAGAAAGTTTTTGCCTTTTAAGCTTTTTAACACGACTTTTGTACATTAAGCATGAAAAAGAACAGAGTTGAGTTGATGATGGATTGAAATTATTGCAATATCGAGATGTGCAACGTAATTATGCAGTATGGTACTGCAAATCTTTCTCATTTGTAATATTTCCTGCTATCACTTTCTCAGTGCCGTTGGCTTATTTGTCCGATCGAATAGACCTGAACTGTTTCTTACACCTCACCACTTTCAACCCCATCATTTCATGTGTGATGCGTTCATGGAAATGTGTCCCTTGAGTATGGTTAAGCAGCCGGTTTAATCAAAATATATAATCCTGAACCCTAATCTTTCTGGCTGCTACTTTTTTGTCTTCTTTTCCTCTTTCTCACAGAAGCAATGGCAGTAATTTGCCAATCTGTATTCTAACTGCAGCCTAAAAACCTTGCTCCTTCCTTTGGCCTACCAGCAACCAGTCCAGCCAAAGCTGGAGTGTGTCCTCTTCCCTTCCTCTGAGCTCCATTTTGTCAAGATAACACACTAAGTAAATCTTTGATGTACACACAATATGTGATGCTTGGGGTTTTAACTCCTATTTTTGTCCAAAGACAAAAAGTTAAATTTAGTTGCTTGCCTGAATCTCAAATATTTGTAATATATCTGAGCTTCGTTAAAACAAAACTACCTTTATTTATTTGGTTAAATAAATGCATCACTTTTGAAAAATTCTTATGTTACCCATTCATGTGTAACACTTAAAATAGTTTAATGGCTACTATGCTGACGTGTCTGAGGGTAAGACATTTAACCCGCTTTCCGCCTCCTGTGCTGATGATCCTGTGAATGGGGAGTGTCATCTTAATGTCCTGTTAGTTAGAATAGAAAAGTTTATTCAGAATTTAAAAATACAGTAACAGCAAAGAAAGTTCAATTGGAAATGAGATGCAAGATGAATAATCATATAACCGACTCAACATGATCGATCTTTTTAAATATACCAGAACTAGACATAATGTATAACATGAATTCAACTATCAATGATTGTAGACCAGAACTTTTTAGCCCAGGGGTGTGAAACTCATTTTGGTTTAGGGGCCGCATTCAGCTTAATCTGATCTCAAGAGGGCCACACGAGTAAACTCATTGCAAGATTAAATAGAACTAATAAATGTGGACTTGTTGTTGATTTTTATATTTAAATGAATTTCACTTTTACACAATATCTTATGAATAACCTCAGCGTTTTTAAGAAAAGTATGTGCAATTTCAACAATACTTTTACTCAGTTAAACATTTACTTATGCATTATGCATAAGAACTGATCACAGTGATTGTACAATGTTGAAAAACATTTATTCACATTTTTTGGAACTTAAAAACACTGTCCCGCATGACAAAATACATCAAACAGATAAAAATTAAGAAATTATTTAAAATCAATTTTCCACATCTGAAGCTCAGTGCTACCATCTGCTGATTAAAACACAGCGCCCCTCGTGGACAATATAGGAACTGCAGATTTTCAATTAAACTAAGTATATTACATGTTTTTTTCAATAATTATTTTTATCATTCTCTTTTTATCTCCTCTTTCTTTCACCTTTTCTTTTGATCTTATTGTTCTTCCTTTCCTCTCCTACTTTCCCATTGTAGTGTCCATATCATTTGAGATATTCCCTGCATGAATCATAATAAAACTATTCACATTCATAAATCAAGCGGAGCACTATGGCAAAAGCAGTACTGCTCCACTTGTGAAAGTCAAATCTGATGAGCTCTTTTTGGCATTAAGACAAGTTCATTCTTATTGCCACATTGCCAGACAGGACACTGGATAAAAAAAAAAAAATTTTTTTTTTTTTTTTTTGAATAATGATAATACATTTAGCCAGCGGGCCGGACTAAATTGTTCGGCGGGCCGGAACCAGCCCGCGGGCCGTATGTTGGACACCCCTGTTTTGGCCCATCCGTACTTTTATTCCACAAAAACCTTGTAACCTCATATTTTCTTCCCAGTTTCTCTCAAAAAGTATTTTGAACAAGATGACAAGATTAAGATGTTTCGTCATCAGTTCACAACTACTCAAGCTTGAATTTAGAAAAAGATCAGAAGAGGAACTGGAAGTAGCTTGGATGAGGAATTGAAAGCTGAGTCATAAAAAACAAAACTTTATCATGCTCAGGGGACTCTACATCTCTTATCTGCCTCTTTTTCAGACATGCTTTCTTTTCCACTCTCTGCCAATGGAGGACGGTGATATTAATAGCCTGCAGCAAGTCTGTGTGTGCGTGAGAGCATGCATATTTAGCTTTGTGGGGTCTTTAGCCCCCAGCCAGCCTTCTCTTAGTGTGGGAAGAACATTGTGCTGAGTGGAGTTATTCAGTCCCTGCATGTATGTAGTGTACAACATTTTCTGCTACTGGGTCCTGCAAAAGCAACAAACAAGTTTTTTGTTTGTTTTTTTCCCCCCCCTTCCGTGTGCAATCGAATCCACATTTGTTTTTGTTTTTTTTGTTTTTTTCCAGGAGCTGATGAGCAGGACTTCTCTGGAGACGCAGAAGCTGGATCTGATGGACGAAGTGTCCTACCTGAAACTGAAGCTGGTAACCATGGAGGAGACGCAAACCAACACGAACCCTCAGGATCCCACAGACACAAAGAACAACAAAGCCGAGGTATGGAATGTGCTTGTCCTCATACAATGTTTCTTCTTCTACTCAAAGATAACCAAAAGTGCTTTTTTTTTTTACTCTAGACAAATTCACTTGTGGCATAAAAAACAATACTGTATGCAAAACAAGGGGCTTTTTAGCACAGTTTATATTACAAACATTTTTTTTCTTATTTCCACGAAAAACAGGTGGTAGACATTAAGCCATGTCTAAAACCTGTTTATCAGAATACAATCCTTCAAAGACATTTATTGTAGCATCATATTTGATAATCTTGTGGGAATTGATGCACTGTTGTTTTTATTTTTTATTTTAACAGACTTCATCACTTTGACAAAATAACTTGTTGCGCTGTCCAATCTGGGTATTGCTTACATAAAGTTTCTATATAAAATCTAAAATAGCGTGGGTTAAAGAACGGCAGAAGACATCAAAGCTGTCTACAGCTGTCTTAACCAAGTTAGGCTAAATTACATCTAAAACTCCATGTTTTCTTAAGATTATTTAAAGATATTTTTCATACTAGCTTGCAGTGTTGTAGTACTCGAGTCCGAGACTCGAACTCGAGTCCGAGTCTTTAGCTAAATTTAGAGACTCGTGACTTGACTTGGGCTTGAGCACTGATGACTCGAACTTGGACTCGGACTCCCACATTCAGATCATTCTGACTCGGAAATTGAGAAAAAGACTCGACTTTTTTTTATCATTATCATTAGGCTATAATTTTAATATGTCATTAGAATATTATTTGGTGTATGATTTTAATATCTAAATGTCGTACCGCGCACGTGACGTCACCATCTCATGAGCAACGCCCCTTGCCGCTAAGGTTGGGCAAACAGTGTGAGAGCGCTCGTAGCAACCAGCCGTTACACATGCAACAGATACAACGATAGGACCGACTTTACAGCTGTTAAACTTTCACAAGAGGATGTCCAGGTGCCCATTTTACTGGTAGAACTGTGGAACAACATACCAACGTTCAGCTCAAATGATGGATTGAGTGTCGAGGGCTCGAAAAGACTGGAAAACTGGCCAAGTTGATAGAAAGGTAAGTCGTTGTTTTTCTCCTGCTCGGCGTTCATGGCGTCATCGGCCGTTTTTTTTTTTCTGTTTGTAGTCACCGTCCAGGAATCGGTATACATTTTCCGGCCCGCCGAACAATTTAGTCCGGTCCGGTGGCCAAATGCATTATCATTATCCAACGGCTGTATCTCCTCGCTGCATCGACCGATCCACACCAGATTTGTTGTGAGTCATGGGGGAACGCTGCCGAACGCGTTTGTGGGAATCGCCCGGTGGACGAGCGAGGAAAATGCGTAACAGCATCTGCGGTGCCGGCCGGCGGTGCGCGAACCCCGCCCGCCGGCGGGCCTGCCGGAGTGCGCTTGGCTGCGAGGGCCGATCGACGCCGCTTGCGGCTTTAACATCCTTCATATGCGGCCTATCAGCGTACCTCGAGTCGCTGTTGCGCGTTCCATAACAACAATGTTTAAAAACCATGGTTAGGAGATGTCTTAGACTTGGAAAAATCAGTCGTTTTACCGAGTAAAACCAAGGGTAACTACAGCGAAAGAGTTATTAGTGCAATGGAATGTTACTGCTTCATGTCATACATCACACGTCAATAGTGACTCGACTCGGAGTCGACTCGGATGAGTAGTGGACTCGACTCGGATTTTTTTTTTAATGACTTGGACTTGACTCGGACTTGAACACTGGTGACTCGAACCTGGACTCGGACTCGAGGCATAGTGACTTGACTACAACACTGCTAGCTTGTCTTACCTTTAAATTCCCACTTCATTCATCTAGTTGGCTTTAGTGCTTTTTGGTCCCAGATCCAGCTGCTGAGGCGTCAGCAGAGAAGGTCTAGTTAAAAAGAAAAAAGATTTTAGTTGGATTATGGTTAGCAAGCGAGGAGTCAGTGATGCGACATCAATAAATCAATATTTTACCCGGTACATGGGTTTCCTATTGAGATCAAAAACTGAATTTTGGACAGAAAATGTTCTTCAAAGTAGCCAAACTTGTACTTGCTAGATGCAAACAGTGTGAATTAGCTTTTAACCCAGTTATGCTCTTTGTTTTTAACCCTTTTTAGGACTTTGTGTTTACTGTTGTCCTAAGAAAACAGTACACGCACTTCTGAAAGGAAACAAAGTTTCAAACTAAATGCTAGAATGCATGCAGGGGAATAAGTGGCCTTGACTGCTCCTCCTTATCCCTTTACTGTTACTCACCTGTTGGCTTGTGGCAGATTGTCTCAGGGAAGAGGAGCATGACTGTTGCAATACGTATTTATTGTTAACAGAGTCTGAATTTGTTAGAAGCTTGTTGAATTTTAGCTGGTCAGAGTTTAGTAGCTGCAAAATAAACTCAAGATATGATGAAACAAAACCAAAAATCACACGTCGGTGTCAGAAAGTGCAACTCCAAAGTTTAAATGTTGTTTATATTGCTTACAGTTACACCCAGAAATGTTGAATATGTCATCTATCAACATCATTGGCATACTAAACTGATGTTTTTGTTTTTTTACTTATTTTTCCAGAGTGGAATTATTATTTATTTTACTTTTTTTTTTTTTTTTTTTAGCTAATTGCACCTCAACATTTTCCTTTTGCAGACATCCACACGTTTCTGGCATCACAACGTGATATTTGACCATCCTTTTGTAAAGTTCCTTTAGTTTTGTTGGTCTCCTGGCACAAATGTGGGTTTTTTGACTTAGTCTACAAATTACTGATGAGGTTTAATCTCATTCTTTATCTATCCCAAGACCCTTCTGCTGAGTGTTTGGTTGGAACACCTAACACTGTATAAGTGTTAATTTCAAGTACAGATGAAGAATAAGGAGGTAGTTCACTCTGTAAAAAAATAAAATAAAAACACCAGTAGCAGTAATTAAACTTTTAAATAACGTTAGATGAACTGGTTCCAAAGGTTTACCATTTGATTCAAGTGTAACAGCTCAGGATATTGTTTTGTTTCCACCAGAAACTCTGGAAACCTTGCCCCTTAACGTTCATAATCAGTCATCGCCCTACAGCACTTTGCATTGTCTTTGTACTGAAATGTGTTATACAAATAAATTTGCCTTGCCTTGCCTTGCCTTACCGGTTTTTGGTTTCCCACTAAAACCAAATCACCCGTAAAGGCTTTTCCACAGGTCTACGCCAGCAATAAATGCAACAGTGACTTGAGCCCTTATCAGCTGATGAACGACCCGCTCTTTTGTCTTGAAACCATCATGCATGCAATGTGAATGTAACGAAAACATTCCAGCCCTGTGTAAAAAAAAAAAAAAAAAAAAAAAAAAAAAAAAGTTACTGGCACAGTTAGTGATGAGATACAAATCTAAGCACTGAAACTCTCCGACAAGCCAGAACACACCAAACAGTCACTGCAGATGCTTTCAACAACAGCCACAAGGTCCAGTGTACAAGAATAGTCTCTTTAAAAAATCTTTTAAAAAAGAGCGTACTGCAACCTTAAGGCCTTCAAAACATCACAAGGTTGCTACGTGATTAAAATATTCCCTGCAAAAACTGTTTTTCTCTTTATCTGATTCATTTGTATCTGCCAGGGTTCAGTTATGTAATTCATTGTGATAACTTTCACATTATTCTACAGCCAAAACTGAAAAATACATGCAAAACCTTACATGACGGCACTGTTTTCTTTTTATATTCCATAAAATACTTAGCCCCATAAGTTAGGAAAATATGTAAGATTTTATTTTATTTTTTAAACTGCCTGATATCCAGAGAGCCGCAGCGGTTGCATTAAAATCCGTAGAAATGATGTAATTTATAGATTGTGAAAGGTTGCACGCAGTGTGTTCCTGAATCAGAGTTTCTGTTCAGGTTAGCAAGTTTCTGCTCCGCTGAAGGTGGAAACAATCCCATTAGGAGCTTCCGGGGGTCTCAAATAATAATGCTCAGATGTGCGTGTGTGCAAGCGTTATCTGTTGGGGAGTCTTTATGCATCTTGGCTGTTTTCTTTCTGTGCAATTTGTTCATTCTGACGGTTAGCTGCTCCCCGCTGGCCTGGCAGCTCCTCAGACGGCCCGGCCTTGTGCGCATACGAGCATGAAGCATCTGGGGCTGCGTTTTTTACTGAATAGAGTTGATGCGGCATTATAGATGTTGTAGAGCCCACTCGCCTGTGGATGGAGAGGGACGAGCATCAGTGGAAGCAGACTTGGATGATGAAGCTTCAAGAGGTTGGTAACATGATGACTGAAACGGAAAAGATCAGAATGGAAAGGATGTGTTGTTTAAAAAAAAAAACCTGTCCTATGAGGCACGCGCCGTTACCATGAAAGATATTTGCAATACAAATATTGTAGCAGAAAACTGTTAGCGGTCTGATTCTGTAAGGAATCTATGGAGCCACCAGAATCTCCTGCTGACTTTTAACATTATAATGCAAGTTTATCTCCGAAACAAAAAAGATATTGCTAGCTCTTTCTCCTCGTCTATTCTTAATCCAGTAGCTCTCCAGAGCTAATTTGCAGACCTTGTCCTACACATTAAGAAAATGGATCAGGTACATATTTTTTTAGGCTTTTTTAGGCTTTTGTATGCTCGAACTACAAGCAACATTTTATGCAATTGTGATAAACTCCAGGGTCCTGTTTGCAGTTTCAAATTTGATAAGCAGAAATGAGATAATCCTTTTTAATGAGTCATTTCATGGGCTAAGCCTTAAAAGTCTTGATTATGGTTCTGTGTCATATTCACGTGTTTTGTTCAAACGATTAGTCAACTGCTTACCTTTTGATTTTGAAAGGGAGAAGTACAGAGCTTGCGAGTGTTTGGGGGAGGCCTCCTACCTGTTTCGCATGAATGAATTACTGAAAGGAAACGTGGTTGGGGTTTCTAGAGTGTCTTAATTTATTTTGAGTGTTAGATTGTTTGGATTTTCTGTAGAGGTGTCAAGCAACCAGTAGCTTGTCCACACAAAATAAAACCAAGACACTCTGGGGAATGGTGCGACAATTTATTGCATCCGTTTTAATTCTCGCCGCTAACACACAGCAGAGTTGCCCTGCTAACCTTCAGAGACAACTTGGATACGTTGACTTTAGCTGTAGGTAGGGTTTTTAAGAAGTTGCATTACTTGTTAGCAGGAGAGTGCTGAGATGGATTGGATGGCGCTGCGCAGCCAGCAGAGGTTGGCAGACAAACACTGCTGAAGTGGGTTGTAGCATGAAAAATTAAAAGCTAAGATTAAAGGCTGGCTGATTGATGCACGTCATTTGCTGCCAGTCTGTTTTACTCTAAATCTTTGAATGTCTTCAGTTAGCTTCAAAATGAATTTTACCACATGAACACAAATATTTAAGACAAAGTGTGACTGGGAGTACTGGACAAAGAACCTAAATTAATGAGACTAAAAAAACTGAAGTAGACATGGACAGGTTTCTGGTATCACAGTATTTACTTAATATTTGTAAAACTTGTTACTTCAATTTAAAGTCCCATTAATAAGATGACAGAAATATTGGTGGAATGACTAGATTTTGTTATAACATTATTGAGCTCCATAACCTGTGCTGCCCCCTGTTGGTGGCTCTTAACCCTGCAGTTTATCATTCATTTGAGAAGTGTCGCTGCAATCTGGTCTGTTTTTAATTAATGGGTCATTTCCAGCCTCTTGTAGCACTTGGTGGAAGGATAAGAAGATTATTACACATTTTGAGTCGGTTGTGTTAAGGTAGGGACAAATTAAAAACCATAGCTTCCTCAATCTGCGTCGTATGGCTGCAATGATTGGTATGTTCAACAACTGCAGCTTTGCCGTATGCGTTTCATTTGTTTTTTATGGGCCTTCAACCAACGAGGACCTCAGTGTGAATAACCAGTGACCTGTGTGTAAATAATCATAAGAGAAAATGTGTTTTCATTACCTTTGCATTAACTCCGGACAATTTTTAGGGATGAGTTGCTTCAAGATAGCATTAATCTATCTAGCCTTTAGCTTAACTCTTCAGTCCAAGTGTTTTCTGTTTCTCCAAACTGAGACAACACTGAACACAACACTTCTAAAGAATGGATGCCTTATTTACTTTATTTCTTTATTCTATTTTATTTTATGGGCCATGTTTAGAAAAGGTCCCATGCTGAGACGGAGGAGGAATGTCGGTTTTGGGGTTGACCTCTGCTCTCAAAAATGTCTTTCTGCTCCAGCATGCAGTCAGATCTAACAAATAGGGGTATTTTCTCTGATAGGTTAGTACTTGGTAAGTTTAGTAGCAACACATTGTCTCTAATGCACTGATATGGTCACTCATAACCAGCATTTCTTCTGCAGAGCTGTGGTCTTTAGCCTTTGCCACAGAGAGATGGGAGCAGGCACCAGTCTGCGTTTTGTCAGTAAAGCCGGTTGATGTGTTTGTGTGTGCACTTGGTAACAGCTGCAAGGCTCCAGTGAGCTGTCAGGAGGAATGACAGGCATCCATTCTGAGCATTCCTGGGGGTAAAACACTTTCACCTCAGGAAACCACACCAGCACGACGCAGAAAAACTTGCTGCCAACTGACGACCCCCTGGGAATGACACGTTTGGTTTGATGGTGCATTTTTCAGGTTGTGCAACAGGCTGCTAAAAGACTTCAAATGACTGATGTGAGGCTGTTTTTTCAGGCCAGAAATTCATTGAGGTTTTTTTTTTTTGTATAAAAGAAAAGATATGTATGCCTTTGTTTGCCACTTCTGTTTTTATCTTCCTTTGCTCCAATCCTTCATCTTGTCTTGCTCAGTCTTGTTGATCTAAACATTGAAAGATGGTGGAGGGAGGACAAATGGCTCATTAGACAACAGAGGTTGCAGGCCTAGGGTTTAACGTCTTGGGAATGGCCATCTTTCTGCTTAGACTTAACTTTGCTGGAATTAGAATATTATTTATAAATTACATTTTGCTTCCGCACAACCAGCCTTTTCTTGTAATATTGTAAAGCGGTCTTAAGTAATCCTTAGTCTAGCTCCCTGAAGGTCTTCTTTGGACTTTAGCTACCTTGGTTTTCAGAAAAAACATGTATGTTTTTAATTCTTAACCTATTTAATGTTGAGGTAAAGAATTGTTAAATCAAAGGATAAATGACTTTGAAAAGTAGCTTAACTTTACTTAACTAGTTCTAATATAACACCCTTGTCATTAAATGTCCAGCAATAAAATTTGGTTCTCTGATCTCTACCCTTAATTTACAACACTCACACTTTGGTTAACAGTCTTTTAGCTCAACATTTAATCCCCCAGATATTTGTTTTAAAACTGGTTTAATTTTCTCCCTAAAAAGTTAGCTTAAACAACATTAGCATGCCACAAAGCTAGAAGCTGTCCCTGGGTCGAATAGTTGTGAAAAATTAGACATCAGAATCAGTTTTATTTTCCAGGTATGTGTAAACATATGAGGAATTTCAAAACATGTGAATTGATTTCACACTCGTATAGTTAAAAAAAAATCTGTCCGCATTTACTTAATTATCATGAAGTTGCTATGAATTGGAAATGTCATTACTAGGCCTACTAATATGGTGACTAAATTAGTTTTCTGCCTAATGATTAACAACTTAACCAATAACCTGTTATAAATTCCATCTTTTGGGATGTTGCTTCCACCAGCATGTCACAATTACATTGTAGATAATACCAAACTTTATGCAGACAGAAAATGGGATTCTTGAACCCACAAGGTGATCCCCAAAGAGTATATAGCTTACATTTGCTTTGCAGACAGTATATGATCAGCAGGAGAAGTTGGGTTTTTGTTAGCTTTATTATTATTATTATTATTATTATTATTATTATTATTATGTTTTGTATCTAGTTGTGGTTACTCCTTATTTTATTTTTTTTTACCTCAAAGTAGTCAATATTCTATCATCATGATCAAAGGGAGTCTTTGCCTCCCTCTGATTTAAAAAAAAAAAAAAAAAAAAAAAAAAAAAAACATTCAATAATCCAGGAGAAATCTTAAACATTATCACTTTAAAACAGGGGTGTCCAAGGTTTGCGGGCCGATATTGTCAAGTCCAGAGCACTTGAGGGCCAAACAATGAATAAAAATCTAAAAAAAAAAAAAAAAATCATACTAGATCCAAAGGTAATAAAAGGCTTTTGCTCATTTCTCTTATTAAAAGATGGTCATCCAGTTTGCAAATTATTTCCGTCTCAATTTAAAAGACTGAATTATTTCTGGTCTAGCAATATAAGAACAGGGTTTGGGCCAGTATTTCTTTGAAAACACTTGCTGTATTTATTTAGTCAATGTTAATAAATTAATTCAAAGTGATTTTTAATACACCAAAGTCTGCATTTGAGTAAAAGTCAGTGGATAGATATGGTACAATTTACTATAAAATTGAACACATTGTTAAAAGTGTAAATGATTTGTGTTGTACCTAACATTTTTAATTGGAAGATTTAAATTTCTTTAATTGAAATAAAAAGTTTCCATCTGCACCAGCCACCCGGAGGGCGTGCACAAAATCAGTACGGGGGCCGCAAATGGTCCCCGGACCACGCTTTGGACACCCCTGCTTTAAAAGATCACAAGTCTGTCTGCAGCTACCTTGGAAGAAAGTTATAGAGAAATGAAGGTGGTCGTAACCTTTGTACAGTTCTGTAAGTTATGGTAGAGCAGGTCAGTGAATTATCCACTCACTAAGTGTGTTTATCTCCCATTTAAACAAACATGTTTCTATTCTCAGCTCTTTAAACCTGTCTGAACTTTCTGCTTTCACCACTGAAACTGAAATAAGCTGTTAGCAAACTCATCCCCTCTTTTCCTGCTGGTCGTCACGTGGCACCTGTAGGGAATGTGGGGGGACAAAGCCTGGCGCTGTGTTCAGTTTGCATATTGAACATATATCTGTGTCCCGCTATTTCAGCAATGTGAAATGGCAAGGAAAGATGGCTGCCCTCTGTCTGACTTGTTCACTGTTCAACAACACAATTCAGGCTTATCTTTTTCCCTCTGTCACATTGAGGAGGTTTCTTCTCATTTTGTATGTTTGCTGTTCTTAACATTTTAATTTCTATCCACAGCCAGGGGAATTCAAGCTATAATAACACGTGTTTCCATGTACATACTAAATTACGAAACTAGCCGGTCTAATGATCATCTTCTCTCTCTTGTCTTCCTATTGTTGCAGCTAATTTACTTATCTTTCCTTCTTCTTCCATCTCTCCATTTGACATCGTCTACCACCTTTCATTTGTCCTCCACCCCTGCCAGTGTGTGGTAAATCTCATCAGTGAGCTCCAGGAACAGATGTGCAAGTTTCAGGAGGAGATCAGCACTCGCATCCAGGAGAAACGGGCCCTTGAGGAGAAGGAAGCCCAGGAGGGGGACCCAGGTGGCAGCCCGGTTCAAGGCTGGGATCCCAATGTTGGGTCAAACCTGAGCCCTACTTCGCTGAATCATAGTGGAGAACAAAGGACTGTACATGTATGGAAAATGATGATGGATGACCTCCTCTTTCCACCCTCTTTCCTTCTCTTCTCCTTTCCCTTTGTAACCCGTCCACAATCCAGTGCTGGCATTTGGATATTTTCCCCAGAATTGAACTAACAACCTCTCCTGTTATGTGTGTGTGTGTGGAGTGTCTGAACTGTATGCGTCCTGCAGGATGTTGGGGTGACACTCTGCTCTGGTTCTGGCAGAAATTTAAACTTTCGATTCGTTTTCCAAATGCTTCCACTCATGTCAGGAGCTGCAGAGCAATAAGTGCTTCAGAAAGTGTGAGATGTGCAGCATCCACCATGTGTACTGGCAAAGCAGGTCAAGATGTGTGTAAAAGATATTTATAAAATGTCTTTATTGCAGTAGCATAATCACAGACTGAACTAAGGGGGAAAATCACCCAAATAATGTTTTTTTAACAAATTGACTGATGCCACATGAACTGAAATGCCTAATAGTTTGTAGTAAAATAGAATATCTAGTTGTTTAGGTATTTATTTATCACCCTGAGTCCCTGTGACTAAAAATATGTGAAAATAATCGAAACTAGGACATTAACTGGAACTCTTTGCTTTTGTCAGAAGAAACTAATTTTGTTTGGCAGAAAATGGGGATGAATCTGTGTAAAAGAATGAAAAATCCCACTGGGATGCCCACAGCATCACAGATACTCCGGTGATGCTGTGGGCCTGGTTTTCTTCTAAAGACGGTGGAAAGCTTGTTAGTGTGTGGCATCATAAAAATGTATTTATTTGTTATGAATTTTTGCATTAAAAGCTGCAGGATGCAGACATCAAACTGAAAATAGGTCGTCAAGAAAATGGTCCAACATATGTTGCTGAATCAGTCCAGTGCATTGAACACCAGTGGTGCCACTAACTGTGGTACACATGGTTTCATGTAAATGTAGTTTTTGTGATTGGATTAGCATTCCTAACTGATTTAATGTCCATAAATCAAAGGTTGGATTTGCCTACATTATTTAGTGACAGAATGTGCTTCTGCAATAAAAAGATACATTAATTTGATCCCTTTTTTACATTTGACCGTGGGTGCCAATAAGTGTGGTCGGTGCTGTAACTTTCTGAGGGGAAGTCCTCAGGAATCTTTCTCTGCTTCTGCTCCTGATGATATTTTCACGTAAAATCAATTTATTTTCATAAATCTCTTCAAATCGGTGTTTTTGGGTCAATATTGTGTCTGTTTTTTTTTTATACAATCAGATGCAGTTTGTTTGCATGATTATTGCTCTGGTTACTAACAAAGTTTATGTCGGCTTTCTCCTACTCTGACCAGGTGGATGGGTCATGTAACAGTAACTACGGCTCTTCAATGTTTCCCTCTTACAGTGACAGTGCTCAGCTGGCAGAGGTGCAACCTGGACGCCTTCTAGTTGTGTTTTTTTTTTTTTTTTTTTTTGGGTTTATCCTTTCCCTGGCTGCTGATAACTGCACGCTGTGGTGTCTGTTTCAGGAGAATCATGCTTCTCCATATTAACCAGAGCACTGTCCAGCCCTGGAGACCTTTTTATAACTGCACTCAACATGAGCCTGGTGTTTGGAAACAATCCCTCTCATATGTTAGCATGCATACAGCCCAATACAGCTGTTCAGAAAACTCCTGCTCATTCCGAAACTTTAAAGAAGTGTGCAGAAGTTGATAAATATATTGTTTAATTTGCTAAAAAAAAATACTGTGCTTGCTTTGTCTGCAGGATTTGCTTCAAGAAGTCAAGCAGCTGACTAGCAAAGTGCAGGAGCTGGAGGGAGAGAAGAGTCGTTATGAGAGGAAACTCAGGGCCACCAAGGTACACCGAGTGAATCTGCGGCGCTCACATGTGGATGCACATGTCATTTGTTGTGTGTCTTACCAGGAACAGCTGCAGCAAATGAAAACAGATGTTCTCTGTTCTCTCTTTGCTGTATGATGCAGAAGGAAAAGCAGCTGCGAGGCTTACATGGTCTCATTATGTCAGATCTTTATCAGAGATCACAAAGGAGGCTAATATAGGTGGAAGTAAACTGCAGTAGTGTTGAAGGAGATGAGAAGTTTCCACAAAACAAAACGGCAGAGACAGAAAGTTTATGCTCTTTGCAAATAAACATCCAAAACATTTTTTTAGGAATTAAAAGCACACAAGCGATGGTAGATTGGGGTTTTACATCCTTCCTCTTGTGTACATTTTAATTTACATAATAAAATAGCACATAGATATTTATACTTTTTACTGTAATTTTGATTGGGTTTGAGCTTTCAATCAACTTTTAAAATTAAAAAATTTATTATTATTTTTTTTTAATTGGTATTAGAGCAAATTAAACTGGAAATGTTTGAGCATTAGCTAACTAGAAAAACCTTTACGGCAAACGAGGTACAATAAATGTTTTACATGTTTTATTATTAATGCCACCTAGAATCCATCAACGCTTGTTAAATAGAATTAATGTAACACAGCAGATTTTTTCTAGATTAGTCTAACATCCTAAAACATGTTCCCAAATAATGACTTTTGGATTCATTTGGATCAGTTTCAGTTTTCTCAATGGACTCATTTTGCAGACCAGTGATGGATATTTATAGGATTTGACTTTGAGGGAGCTAGCATGTTTACATGGAGTACTAGAGGACATAAAGTGGCGGCATCATGTCATGTTGTAGATGCTTTAGACAGGAGGGATGTACAGATGTTATGGTTGCTTAAATTCGGAACAACGGGCATCCATCACTTCATCCATCCATTTTTAGGTTCCATATTTAAGGCCCGAGCACTGTAGAAATAGCTGATATAGATTTGTGAAAATTTCTTTCTGGAAATTATGGACATTTTAACATGGAAAATGTGTTAAAACCATGGATACAACATCTCAGTCACATTGCAGCACACAGAGCGACCTTAATAAATCCATGCAACTGTATTGGCTATGCTGCACCACGGACTGTTGGATGCTTAGTAACTTCCTGTAACGTGATTGATCCACCTGTGGTACCACCCCTCAGTCCAATGTAGTTGTGTCGGCTCCCTGCGAACAAAATTATCTACATACTCATTGCGGGTCTGCATCTGTTACAAATCGAACGGTTTTTGTCAGTGAGAATGCTATACAGCTCAGCACTTATTGTTTTCCTGTTTTTATTTATTATTATTATTCCGTCGGCGTCTAATTACTCCTGCATACTTCAATCGATTTCAACAATTTTGGTATCAAAACGTTCGGCTCATTCCTGGCATGACTGCTATATCTCATGGTTATGCTAACTTTTACTCTTTTTAAAATATTTCACTTTTTGTGCGATTTTATTTTTTATTTTTTTTTGCCTGTTCCCATTGAAATCAATGCAAATTAATACAAATTCCTTGAAATTTTTTACATTCTTCAAATTCTTCCAATTCTCCAAATTCTTCAAATTTCTCAATTTTTTTAATTTTTTTTTCAAATTCTTCAAATTTTTTCAAATTCTTAAAATTCCTTCAAATTCTTCAAATTCCTTCGATTTTTTTCAAAATCTTCAAATTTTTCAAATACTTCAAATTCCTTCAAAATTTTCAAATTCTTTACATTCTTCCATTTTTTTCAAATTATTCAGATTTCTGAAATTCTTTAAATCCCTTCAAATTCTTAAATTTTTTTTTCAAATTCTTCAAATCTGATTTCAATGTTTTTCAGCTGCTTTTTCTCTTCTGCAGCGATCTTCTGCATCTTCTTCTCGAATCATTCTTCAGATTAGCATTCTCACTCGCTGTTACGCAGGAACAGCTTTTTCTAGTTTTTGTTAGTTAGTTGATTCCATATTTTTTAAATTATGGTGCTGCTTGAAATAAGCTATGGACGTTTTTGCTGCTGAACAGCAAAGCTAAAAACCCCTCTAACGCATTGCTTCCTACTGATTAATCTAAAGGTCAAACTGCTGTTACTTCTCTGTGCTCACAACACTCCTTTCCTCCTCTCCTTCCCCTTCTTTCACTCTCTCTCTCTCTCTCTTTCCTCTCTTCTCCTATATTAACTCCTCTCTGCGGCTTGCTCTCTTCACTTTCTCTCTCTCCCTCCCTCACCCGTGATTACCCTCTTCCTGTTGTCCTCTGTCTAGCTCTCCATCTCTTACTCTCTCCATGTGTGTTACCAGTCGCTCATGACCCAGCTGTCCAGCCTCAAGCTGACTGTGGAGCACACACAGCTGGAGAAGCAGCACTGGGAGGAGCGCTGGCGCAGCGCACAGGTGCCTCCTCTTCCTCCTGCTCTTCGCTCCCGTCGCATTTCTGAGTCTTTTTGTCCTAATCTGTGCTGCCTTCCTCTTCCTTTTGAGCTCATCCTCAACAATATGCTCCGTTTTACTCGCCCTTTTTCTCTTTGTTCGTCATTCCCAATTGTGCTATCTTGGGTTTAAAAGTCTTTCCTTTCCCTGAAAAGTTTAGTTGTTCCCTCATCTTGTGATTGCTAAATGTTTGTTACGACTCATAAAATTAAATATTGAATCGGACGGTAAAGCATTATTTTTTTAGTTCAAGTTGAAGCATGTTCATATACTCTCATGTTCAGAAGCAGACACCTTAAAATTCCTTTCATGGCTCTCATTCTTTCAGTCTGCTTTTTTGTGCAAGTTTGCATGGATCATCTAAGTCCATATGATGCTATTGTGAAGCTTCATCTGTTTGCATGACGCTGGCCACTTTATCTGTTATATCAAGGAAACAAGTTAAAGGCAGCCTTTATTACTGAATGCTTGTTTTTATTTTCTGTCTGAATCCTGTCACTTGTTTCCAAGCTCTGATATTTTAGTCACCTTTTTTTTTTTTTTTTTTAAACGACGGCAACCTTAAAGTGAAACAACATGCACAGAGCTCAAACATAAATAACCATGACCTGCAAAATGAACCTGTGGGCCCTTTGAATTGCTCTGTGGTTTCGGCTGCTTCCTCCTTCATTGTAGGCTTCTAGTGTAAACTTCAAGGTTTCTATTGAAAAGCAGCTTTAAGAGGCGTGGAGCTAACATTTATGGGACGCCTGAAAAAAAAAAAAAAAACAAGCATGAACTGTGTCTTCAACACAACATGTTGAAGACACAAAAGACAGAAAAAATTCCCAAAAAAAAGAATTATCAATGCATAAATAATGTAAATTGTACTTTTTGAAACTTTGCTGTCTTAAATTAAGATTCATGTAATGTGCCCTCCCCTAAAAACCTACTTTTTAGGGGAGGGCACCATCCTTGTTAGCGCTACTCCCCGTTAGTGGCATGACAGCCGTCTGATGTTTATGAAGGTCGTGGTAAATGTTCCAGATTTCAGGGCCACAGAAATAGATTTTTTTTTGTTTGCAAATGTGATGATTTGTGTGGAGATGTTACAGTAATATACCACATATAACTTTAATCAAAGGTTTATGGGAGACTTTCTTGGCTCACTGAGGTATGGATCTGCTACTGGATGGCCAAAGAGCCAGTTCTAGATTATAAAACAAAGATTTTAAGAGGAATCTGTGCCAGACGGGTCGCCTCAAACGCACCTTGACATCCGGTGACCTGGAAGCCGAAGCCAGTTCACTGTTATCTGCTTTGCCTCTGTCCACAGGCGGAAATCTCAGACATGCAGCAGCTTCTGGCCTCTAAAGACACAGAGATCGAGTGCTTGCAGACCCAGCTGCTGGCCAGAGGCAGCAGCGCCAACAACAGCGCAGAGAGAGGTATGCACAGCTGACAACCTGACTGATCCTCACAGGCCCACATCAGTCCGCGCTGATGTGTGAGAGGCAGCCAGCGATATGCATGACTGTCACTTTTGATTACTCTTAACACGTAACCAACATGTCCCTCTCTCCTCTGACAAGTACTTTACCTGTTCTTGACTCTCTGCTTCCCCCGCTCTGCAGAGGAGGTGTATATCAAGCAGCTGATTAGCAAATGTAAGGCATGGTGAGCTCGATGTTCTCATGGGTCCAGTTTCCAAACAAATATTCAGTGATTAAAAGCTCAATGTCAGCAAATTAAGGACAAAAGAAGTGTTTGATTTGGGACCGGACCAGAACAAAGCACAAAAACTTCCTGCATCCTTTTAAATAAACACATTGTAAAGATGATATGTTACTTAATATAGTAGCTTTTATGAATTACATGAAAGTTGACAAAAATAATGGAAGTGTAGGAATTTCTGCCATTTGCAGTTAATGCAGCTAAACTAGAACAATTTAACTAGAACAATTAAGCGGAAACAACTAAGCTAAGCTGGTAAAAATAAGATAAAACAGACAGACTTATTTAAATAGCCCGCCAAGGACAGGAATCATGTGTTGAAATAATTTTTTGTTGTATTTCTACAAAACAAATTTGGAAAAATCCTACCTGCAATTTGTATGTTAAAAAATTATTTTTTGGCAAAATACCCCTGAAAACCACTTTTGAAATAAGTGTAACTCATTTTTAGTTCATACTGATTAGCGTTTATGGGAACTTCCGATCAGTAATCGACAGCTCTGTGTTTCTGCTGTAAAATATTACGGAAATATGCAAATATGTTATTATTTTTATGTATTACAGTAACTTGTGATTACCCCGTCCTTCCTTGTCTTTTTCCCCCCTTCAGACATGGTTCATGGTTTGTAAATAGTTAAAATAGTTCACAGTCCACCAACTTAGTTTTACATGAAAAGCCAGTCTTAGGGAAATGTGTTTTCTCTGTACAGGGAAAATTAAAGGGCTCCATTTGATCATTAGTACTAAAATATCACTTTAATTACACTTAGTCTGGTAAAAAAGTTTATAATTAACTGAAAATGCCAAAAAAAAAATCACATTTGATATCTGGTACTTGCAGGTATTTCCCACAAACTTTGTAAATGCATTATATTCACTTTTTAGCCACAACGAACAGATCCAGTCTGGAGCTTTTGAGGTTTAATGTAACAGGGCCTGTTCTTCCGTTAAAAGCCGTGATGGAAATGCCAGCAGAATTTATGAAGGTCTGTTGTTTAAAAAAAGACTTTGCATTCACCTAAATAGATTCAATTAAATAAAAGTTATGAGAGTTACTTTCGTGTTCTTAGTGTAGTCGTTTGTAGAGATGCAAGGTTTAGAGTTTTCTGGCTGATATTTGACTCCTAGTTTCTTTGGCCATTTCTGATTTCTCTTTAAAAGTCTTATATGTTTGTTCTTCGGTTTGTGAGATTCACTGATACTAAAAACAAATGTATTTTGCTGAAAATCGCTGAAAATGGTCCCAATCTGTTGTACCAACAACTGCACAAACTACTATTATTAAAACCCTTTCAACGAGATACAGATGAGGAACTAAGATTAAGGTTTAAGACTTCAGAAAACTTAAGGTATTTTTTACCTGAAGCTCTAAATTATAGCTAATTAAGATATTTTATCTAATAATTAACACCACAGTCAACCAGGACTTTCAGAAGCTTTCAGAATATAAGTGAAATGCAGAAGTTCAGATCTTGACATGCATTTTTATATTCTATATAAGGTGACGGGGTTTTGGGGTTAGAGAAATCCAAACTAGTATCCCTTAGCATCAGTAAAACACTGTAGTAAGTTAAATTTCAAAAGCATCTCATGGTTTGCACTCTACAAAAGGCAGAGAAGGTCCAGCAGACAAACCGTGGTTTCATCAAACACATGTCTGTATTTAAAAGGATGCTGATGGACAGTGTGTGCAGGTTTGTTTTTGTGCTTACCTCATCCGTCTTTTACTCTCAGCCATCAAACTGTAGTGTTCGTTCCAGGTGATGCTGTGTGGCCACTCGTGCTGTCACCGTGCGTTTGCTTTGCTTGCTTATTCGCGTTAGCATGGCTGTCACATCTGTCACCAACACGGCTCCGGGCAACCATCAGATGGCGTGAACAAACGTACATGAAAGCTGTGCAAGATCCATTTGAAAATGTTTCCTTTTTATTCCGTTAGACCAGGAATACCAGAGGCTGAAGGTGGGGATGGAGTCTTTGTTGGCTTCAAATGATGAAAAGGTAAATTAAATCACTTTTTTCTACTATTAGTCTTATCATTTATGGTTGTCTTTCTTTGAGTGTAACAAAAACACATTGTTTGGATTTGGTGACAACAGGATCGTCGTATAGAGGAGCTGACCATCCTGCTTGGCCAATATAGAAAAATTAGGGAAGTTATGGCACTCACACACGGTAAGATTAATGTTCATTCAAGGATTTTTGGCTATAAAAAACCCCAAAAACAGCATTTATTTGTCTCTAAAGTTTTTAACTCCTATTGTTAACCAACAGGAAGTAGTGAAGAGGAGCTGAGCAGCAGTTTCAAGCCAAAAGCCATCACACACAAAGCTCATTCCGATATCATCCGATCAGAGGTAATCTGATAACCTGGAAATTGTGAAGAAAATGTATAATTTTATGTTTAGAGTCACACATGTTTTATTTTTCTGCACAGATGTCATCAAGAGGATCTTCTCCTCTCATGCTGTCTTCATCTCCCTTTCAGAGAGAACCAGATTCCAGGTAAACATGTTTGAAAGAAACAGAGTAAACTCACCAACCAGAGTTTTAGTATCTGACTACATGCTCCATTTCTTCTAGTTTCCAGAACTCTATGGACACGTCACTGATGACTACTGGTGAAACAAGTTTCTTAAATGGATCACTGTAAGCTCAGCTGCAGATTGTGTCACTTTGACATGCAATACAATAAATTTTCTTAAAAAAAAACCAAACATCCTGATTTCTTTTCTAGGCATCGACACAGACTACTCTCCAGCAGCCTTGAAGAGTTGCAAAGTGGAAGTTTTCAAAAGGTGTCTTTTCTGCTTCTTATCAGTTCTTCTAATCTTGCAAACTAATCAACTAATCTATTAATCAAATGAACCTTTCTGTTTTTGCTCCTATAGTTATTTCAAGCATTGTATCTTGAAATATGCTCTTTCTAAGGCCCTCTTTACCTAGGATTAAAACCAGAATCCAAGACCTCCAAAACGTTTCAGTGCGTCTGCATTGTGAAAACTTTAGAAAATGTCCTTTCAGTATAAAAGCAACCATGATGCGACAGTATTCTTAGCACCTGAAAAAAATTGATTTCCCAGCTGCTTTCAAGGCCATCCCACCGCAATGTTGTTCATCTCATCCTTAAGATGTTTCCTTAAAATATCCCAATAATACATGGGAGGTTGTGGCTCTTAGTGGTGTAGCAGAATAAGTATAGGTATTTTTTACCTTGTGCACACCTTTTCAGTGCAAACCACAGTAAAATATATTTTAAAGGTGTTAAAAAAACGTGGATTGTTCTTCTTCTTCTGACTAAAGCAACAGCAGTGGCTGGATCTGACGCATCTAGTGGCGATGTACTGCCATTGCAGTGTCGACGTGATGAGGTTTTAGTCTCGACATAAGGCCAGTGTGATCAGTCCTGCTTTAAATTCCCTGATGAATACATGCTTTGGTGCACAGGTTACATGTCATACATAAACTACTACCACAAAACGGCGATGGGCAGTTTTGTGCTTGTGCAAAATAGTTTGAACTCTTGTGTAATGAGGACTCCAATGCATACTTGACAGGCTTTAGAAGGCCTTTCCAAGACTGATTTGGGTTTTAAACATAATTTGGTGGTCTTAATCCGTTGTTAAGAGGGCCTAACTCGATCCATGCTCTTTTAATCTTTGGGATTGCTAACCTGCTAATTCTTTCTGTGTTTGTATATTTCCGTTTCTCCTCTCTTTCTGTTGCTTTTAGGCTGTAGAGATCCAGCCAGTTGAAACTGAATCAAACGTAGGGGCAGAGGTACCGATCTGCTGCATTTCTACATGCATCCTCGCACTACAAGCTTCATATTTACACACTAGAGATCGCTGCTTTGTGGAAAAGACAGTTTTTTTTTATTTGAAAAGGGAATTTACACTTAGATTTATTCATTCATGCTGCTTTTAACTTGAGCTCAGTGTTTTCTTTTTTAATTTTAAAACATATAAGTAATGTGTTATTTGAAATGGATTTGATTAAAAAAAACACCGCTTAGTTTTTGAATTTCTAAAAGTCTACAAAGTTGATGAATTATTTTAAATGTTTTTTTTTTTTTTGTCTTTTGGTGCCTTTTTACACTGCAAAGAAAAGGGGGATGCCACAGAACTTTTTCACATGGTTGTAATTGCTACACATCATCACACCCACTCTATTTCTCATTGCACAGCTAAAAGTTTGACAGACGAAGTTAAACAACTATTAAAGTGTAACTCACCCCCGTACCAGAGCTCTACTTTGCCCAATCTCATACTTGAAAAATGGAGGTAGTGCCCGGCGAACAAGAAAACGTGCGAAGGGGCGTTGTCTGTGCTACTGGTAAAAGCTAAATAAACTAACAGAATGCTAAGCTAATAGATTGGTCCCTGAAAAAAAATATTTAAACTCCAACTTGCTACGGAGGCACAAGACTTAGCTGCTTTTATACCCCACAGTGGTAGAGCTGCTGACACATCAGTTTTGTAACAAAAACCTTTGAACCAATAGCAACACTGATACGAAATTCAAGGCAAGACACCTGCTGAACCTTAGCAGGTCGCCACACTGACGGTTTTACACACAAAAGCAAGATTTCAACAAAAATGCAGTAAGTTGTCAACCTTGCCTGAAAGCTTGAATTCTCGTGGTATTTGTGCGTTCACAAACATACAAGAATTAATTTTGGACCGCTCCGGCTTTAGACGTTTATGACCGAACCAAAAACCGGTTTGGGCTTATCAAATTTGCAGTATTATGGTTTAAGGCGGGACATAAAGCTGTGATGAAAGCTAGAGCTGCTGAGCCCACAGCTGAACCAACGCAAACACGGCAGAGCAGGAGGACGCTGCTATCACATCTGTTTTGTAAGAATCCATGATTTCTTCTTTGAAAGAAGAACAGCAAAAAGTGCCTTTCCCAGAGTAACTTGTTATGGTTTCTCATTTATACCGTGATTGGCTAAAACCAACATTTGGGAGGCAGATACTAGGTGTTGCTTCGTCCAATCAGATCAGAGAGTTCTGCTGCATGTCCCTCCTTTAGTTGGGAGCAGGCCCAGATTCCTAATGGGCTGTGCATTATCGATCTGGCTGGCTAGGTTAGTAAATTTTCAAAATGATCACCAGGATACATAGACATCACTATAGAACAACCATGTTAACAGTTTAGCAAAAAAAGTTGATTTGTGGGTGAGTTGCCTTTTAAGCATATACATGTATTCAACTTGTGCAAACTACTAAACTGTTCATATTGTTCGTCTTTAGGAAAGCTGATGTCTGTATATTTTTTTCTCATGTGACATTTGCATTATTCTTTATGCATGAAAGTAACTTCTTGGCCATCTTCCCTCTGTTTCTCAGTCACCTTTAAAAAAAAAAAAAAAAAAAACAGTTTTCAACTCTCCTTTTTTAAATATAAATGATCCACAACACAAAAACTTTCACTTTTGGTAACCCTACCCCTAACCCAAACGTGTCCTCTATTTTAAAAGTAGCTTATGACAAAAACATTGTGATATGACACTACAGCTGCACTTTGAACTTGGCACAGCAGTTCATTAGGGACCAAAAGTTTAACCTGATTTTTTTCTTAATCTTTTCTGTAAAAAAACACAAATACTTTCAATGCATGAGATGAAGGAGAAAAAAAAACATCTTCACACACACATACACAAACAAAAGGGGCCAAGACCTACCTGAAGTGGCTGTCTGTATTGCTTGGCATCACTGCTGCCTCCGAGCTGTTTCTGTCTGTTGGCCTTTCTCCAGTTGTTCCTTCAGAGCCCCCCTCCCACTGACTTTGATGCCTGCTCGGATTCTTGCATCGTCAGACATTCACCCTCCAAAGGACATTCTATTATGCAATGGAGCAAAAGGGCATTTTCACATCATTACAACCCCACCTACCTTATGAAAGATGGACTCAAAACACAAGAGTGGATAGAACAGGCTTTTTTTTTTAAAGAGGAATATCGGAGCAAGCTACATTAAAAAACGCGAATGTGTTCTTTTTTGTTTTCAAAGAGAAACACCACATATTTTGTGAATCTTGAGCACGACTAATCGTCTATGGTTGGATTTATGGTAGTCATGCACAGACTGTTGGTAAATTATTTAAAATGGCTGATAACACAGCTTAATAATCTATGATTTTATGTTCTTTATACCATCTAGAGTCCCCACATGGAGCTGAGCAAGTACCAAACTCTGCCAGGGAAATTGAGTAAAAAGAAACAACCCAAGGATGAGATGAATGGCACCAGAGGCAGAGACACAGAGTATTTATCTCCTGTTCAGCTCTCACCTGCTCACAGCAAAGACTACACCCTCAGTGAGTATTTTTTTTTCCATCACTTGTATCATAAAGCTCTGTTTTCAGCTGGTGAGACAGACAGATATGTGGTAACCATGTTTGAAACAGAGCTCTGTGGACCGACATGTTCTATGGTCCCCTCAGTCTTTCAGGGGTGTATTTTGGTAGTCTGTATAGCAGCAAATGTATTTAATGTATTTTTTAACTTATTATTATCATTATTATTAGTGGTAGTAATAGTAATGGTATTTATTCATTCATTTTTATTTCACAATTTGTGTGTTGAGTATCTTCTTCTTCTTTCTCGCCAGATGTTTTCATTGAATTTCTTCTGAAAGGGCCTTGTAATATATAGATATATAATATATATATATAATATATATATATATACTATATATATACTATATATATATATATATATTCTATATATATATAATATGCTCTAAAGTGCACCATTGTAATTTCTCACTTGTTTAATATGACACAAGATATTCCAAAAGTGCTTTGTCTTGCAGTGAACCAGGGTTTTAGCTTATAGAAAAGTGGACTTCAGGTTTCTCTTTTCTTAATATGTCCTGTCTGGCAAAGTGGCGCCCAGAGTTGCTTTTCTTAGTGCAAAAAATGAGCCCGGCAGATTA
Organism: Fundulus heteroclitus; assembly: GCF_011125445.2. Classification (NCBI taxonomy): domain Eukaryota; kingdom Metazoa; phylum Chordata; class Actinopteri; order Cyprinodontiformes; family Fundulidae; genus Fundulus; species Fundulus heteroclitus. The sequence goes on along the minus strand of NC_046362.1, from coordinate 30,107,929 downwards.
CTTTCACAAGTGGAGCATTACTGGTTTTGCTATGTGCTCTGCTTGACACTCGTGCAAAGAATCACAGGTGTAACAACCAATGGCACTGAAACCATCACTGAAAAATTCAGTAAAAGTGGCTACAGGTTTCTGCCCTTAAGGTTCATCAGCACCCCAAAGATGGTGCTAATTTAACTTCTGTGGTATCATGAGAAGATTACCTCTGAGGAAAAAAAAAATAACTAACATGAATTGAAGCATCACAAGTAGCCGGTTAATTAAATAGATTCTTGAGTGAAGCAAGTAAGATGTTTTAAATCATTAATGTGTGGCACTTGTTAACCTACGTTATGTTATTACATGACACTAATTACCAAACGTATTAAAAGCCTGGATGTCTCAGAATAGGGATGTAGATACGTCTGGGTGTGATTTAGTGAAAATATGATTATAATATATAAATATAAATATCCTGCTGACGTTATCAGTTAATAACCAGTGTCATGACTCTTGCAATGATGGCTATATTGTAATAACAAGGATGTAATGACAAAAGGATGGATTTGTATCACTCAGACTTGCTTGTTACATTTACCTTTTAGGTCTGTTATTAGGGTGAAAAATGGGGCTGGGGGAGAGATCACTATAATTATTTTTCTAAAACATGGACATGATGAATCCTAACATTTTGAGTAAACGCTTCATGGGAGTTTCAGGCTGCTACTTTTCTAACCTCCTCTTATTGCAGCTGTGCTGCAGT